>NC_136615.1:36557048-36824548 GCF_933228915.1 Telmatherina bonti
TATATATATATATATATATATATATATATATATATATATATATATATATATATATATATATATATATATATATATATATATATATATATATATATATATATATATATATATATATATAAATTTGCTGTGATGGACTCGCGAGATGTCCAGGGTGTACCGTGCCTTTCACCCAAAGACAGCTGGGATAGGCTCCGGCTTCATTAGATTAAGAGGTTTGGATGATGAAGGAATGTTTGTTGAAAGGTCTTACACTTTTTCATTCTTAAAACAAATGTACTTTTTTTGCCATGCAAAGTACATACTGTCAAAGTTTTAATTCATATTTCTGTTTCTACAGTACGAACAATTTAACTTTAAAACATGCAAAGTAATCCAAAATCTGGTTAGTTAAGGGTGCTAACATCCAATCCTAATAAAGAGCTTCTGTGATTAACAGGGAGAAATTCTTTAAGGTTTTTATTTTTTTCTTTTCCTTTTTGGTTAATTTCTTTTAAAATATCTTCCAAGATTGTTTCTTCTAATGTGGCGAGCACGGGTGGGGGGGTAATCCTAACGGGACTGACAACGCCACCTTGGGAATTGCATCCAAGGAAATATTAATCTGAGACCACAAAAAGACTAAGGCACTCAGGTTCAGTTCACTTGGAAAGCAGGAGACTGGATCCAAGTTCAAATGTTTATCAACAATAAAAAGAACCAATAAAATAAAAACACAAGCTTTGGTGCTGGCCAGCTTACTGGCGGGGAGGCTGGCAGGACAGGGGCAGCATCCAAATATAAGACACACGTGAGTCACACTCATGCGCACACCAAAAGGAACAACGCACGCCCAGGAGTGCAGGGTTAACACTGCATACACACACGAAGAAAGGGGGATGCCATCGCCAACAAAGCCCAGCAACCACCGCCCAACTTCTCCAGCACCTAAAGAATGAAGGAAATAAATTAAAACAATAAAATTATTCTTCCCCTCCCTGAGCCGTCACCTTATCGTGGTGGAGGGGTTTGTGCGTCCCGAAGATCCTAGCAGCTATGTTGTCGGGGGCTTTATGCCCCTGGTAGGGTCACCCATGGCAAACAGGTGTCTAGGGGAGGGACCAGACCAAGCACGGCTCATAGACCTCTACGATGACGACCAACCTGGGCATGAATGTTCCCTTGCCCGGACGCGGGTTACCGGGACCCCCCTCTGGAGGTGGGGTACGAGAGCGAGCGTCTGGTGGCCGGGCCTTCCCCCATGGGGCCCGGTCGGGCTCAGCCCGAAAGGGTTACATGGGCCCCACCTCCCGTGGGCTCACCATCTGCAGGAGGAGCCGTAGGGGTCGGGTGCAATGTGAGCTGGGCGGCAGCAAGGGGCGGGGACCCTGGCGGTCCGATCCCCGGCTGCAGAAGCTGGCTCTAGGGACGTGGAACGTCACCTCTCTGGTGGGGAAGGAGCCTGAGCTTGTGCGCGAGGTTGAGCGGTTCTGGCTTGATATAGTTGGACTCACCTCGACGCATGGCTTGGGCTCTGGAACCAGAACCCTCGAGAGGGGCTGGACTTTCTTCCACTCTGGAGTTGCTCATGGTGGGAGGCGCCGAGCAGGTGTGGGCATTCTCATCAGCCCCCAGCTTGGTGCCTGCACGTTGGGGTTTACCCCGGTGGATGAAAGGGTAGTTTCCCTCCGCCTCCGGGTGGGGGGACGGGTCCTGACTGTTGTCTGTGCTTATGCGCCAAACAGCAGTTCAGAGTACCCACCCTTTCTGGAGTCCTTGGAGGGAGTGCTGGAGGGTGCTCCTTCTGGGGACTCCATTGTTCTGCTGGGGGACTTCAATGCTCATGTGGGCAATGACAGTGAGACCTGGAGGGGAGTGATTGGGAGGCATGGTCCCCCCCCCTCTGAACCCAAATGGTGTCTTGTTATTGGACTTCTGTGCTCGTCATGGATTGTCCATAACGAACACCATGTTCCAACATAAGAGTGTCCATATGTACACCTGGCATCAGGATTCCCTGGGCCGCAGTTCGATGATTGATTTTGTAGTCGTATCGTCGGACCTGCGGCCACATGCCTTGGACACTCGGGTGAAGAGGGGGGCGGAGCTGTCAACTGATCACCACCTGGTGGTGAGTTGGCTCAGATGGTGGGGGAGGAAGCCGGTCAGATCTGGCAGGCCTCAACGTGTTGTGAGGGTCTGCTGGGAACATCTGGCTGAGTCCCCCGTCAGAGCGAGCTTCAACTCCCACCTTCAGCAGAGCTTCAACCATGTCCCGAGTGAGGCGGGGGACATTGAGTCCGAATGGGCTGTGTTCCGTGCCTCTATTGCTGAGGCGGCCAGCTGGAGCTGTGGCTGTAAGGTCGTTGGTGCCTGTCATGGCGGTAATCCCAGGACTAGGTGGACACCAACAGTGAGGGATGCCGTCAAGCTGAAGAAGGAGTCCTATCAGGCCTTCTTGGCCTGTGGGACTCTGGAGGCAGCTGATGGGTACCGACGGGCTAAGCGGCATGCGGCTTCGGCTGTTGCCGAGGCAAAAACTCGGGCATGGGAGGAGTTCGGCGAGGCCATGGAGAAAGACTTCTGGACGGCTTCGAGGCGATTCTGGTCCACCATCCGGCAGCTCAGGAGGGGGAAGCAGTGCTCCATCAATACTGTGTACAGTGGAGATGGGGAGCTGCTGACCTCAACTCGGGACGTTGTGGGTCGGTGGAAGGAATACTTCGAAGACCTCCTCAATCCTACCAACATGTCTTCCCATGAGGGAGCAGAGCTGGTGGACTCAGGGGTGGACTCTCCTATCTCTGGGGCTGAAGTCGCTGAGGTGGTTAAAAAGCTCCTTGGCGGCAAGGCCCCGGGGGTGGATGAGATCCGCCCGGAGTTCCTTAAGGCTCTGGATGCTGTGGGGCTGTCCTGGCTGACACGCCTCTGCAGCATCGCGTGGACATCAGGGACAGTACCGCTGGATTGGCAGACTGGGGTGGTGGTCCCCCTTTTTAAGAAGGGGGACCGGAGGGTGTGTTCCAATTACAGGGGAATCACACTCCTCAGCCTCCCTGGTAAGGTCTATTCAGGGGTCCTGGAGAGGAGGGTCCATCAGGTAGTCGAATCTCGGATTGAGGAGGAGCAGTGTGGTTTTCGTCCTGGTCGCGGAACAGTGGACCAGCTCTATACCCTCTTTGGGGTACTGGAGGGGGCATGGGAGTTTGCCCAACCAGTCTACATGTGTTTTGTGGACCTGGAGAAGGCATTCGACCGTGTCCCCCGGGGGCTCCTATGGGGGGTACTCCGGGAGTATGGGGTACTGGACCCCCTTGTACGAGCTGTCCGGTCCCTGTACGACAGGTGTCAGAGCTTGGTCCACATTGCCGGTAGTAAGTCGGATGCGTTTCCGGTGAGGGTTGGACTCCGCCAAGGCTGCCCTTTATCACCGATTCTGTTCATAACTTATATGGACAGAATTTCTAGGCGCAGCCGAGGTGTTGAGGAGATCCGGCTTGGTGGCCTCAGGATTGGGTCCCTGCTTTTTGCAGATGACGTGGTCCTGTTGGCTTCATCTGGTTGTGATCTCCAGCTCTCGCTTGAGCGATTCGCGGCCGAGTGTGAAGCGCCTGGGATGAGAATCAGCACCTCCAAATCTGAGACCATGGTTCTCAGCCGGAATAGGGTGGATTGCCCTCTCCGGGTTGGGAGTCAGGTCCTGCCTCAAGTGGAGGAGTTTAAATATCTCGGGGTCTTGTTCACGAGTGAGGGAAGGATGGAGCGTGAGATCGACAGACAGATCGGTGCTGCGTCTGCAGTAATGTAGACTCTGCGCCGGTCTGTCATGGTGAAGAAGGAGCTGAGCCAGAAGGCGAAGCTCTCCATTTACCAGTCGATCTATGTTCCTACCCTCACCTATGGTCATGAGCTGTGGGTCGTGACCGAAAGAAGGAGATCTTGTATACAGGCGGCTGAAATGGGTTTCCTCCGCAGGGTGGCCGGGCTCTGCCTTAGAGATAGGGTGAGGAGCTCGGTCATCCGGGAGGAGATCAGAGTAGAGCCGCTGCTCCTCCACATCGAGAGGAACCAGTTGAGGTGGCTCGGGCATCTGGTCAGGATGCCTCCTGGACCTCCCTGGTGAGGTGTTCCTGACACGTCCCTCTGGGAGGAGACCCCGGGGAAGACCCAGGACACACTGGAGGGATTATATCTCTCGGCTGGCCTGGGAACACCTCGGGATCCCCCGGCAGAGTTGGCAAATGTGGCTGGGGAGAGGGAAGTCTGGGCTTCCCTGCTTAGGCTGCTGCCCCCGCGACCCGAACCCGGATAAGCGGCACGAAGACGAGACGAGAAAATTTGTTTTTTGTTTTCTTTATCTCGATTAAATGACAAAACTGTGTCTTATATCACTGGATTACAATTTAGCATATTTTTAATTATTGTTCCTTATTCCAGTCTCCAGTTATCTGAGTGACTGTAATAAATTCAGCCTTTTCTTTAATGAAAGCTGACGGAGACATCTGAGCACGACTGGAATGAAATTTATTTGCGGTTATTGGACACAAATATGTATGTGTATAAAAATAAATAAATAAACGGTCTGGCTGGTGTGGTACCTACACCAGTGCTCTGCTGCTCATTATTTTATATCAGCAACGAAATGAATTCTGGGATAGGAGAGTGTGCAAAGGATACATCTCTTGTATCCTTCGTTTTAAGCTAATCTGGAGCCAAACGAAGGGCTGATTTGAAGGGTGGACTCAAAGGAGCCTTTGAATTGAGACAGCACTTGGCGCGCCATGATGACACATGCAGCCGACGAATCCGCACTTGGAAGTGTGCAGAACCTGAATTGAGAAACACCCTATGGCTGCCACATCTGAAGGTAGCCTTTAAAACTTATTTTTTCATTTTATTTAGTATTATAATTTGCTATTCTAAATGAAGTAGAACTCTGCTATTGCTGTTGTTATCATACATGTGTAAACTTGATGTCTGACAAACAAGATTATCAGACATCTACACAGGCTCTTGATAAGATTGTATTACATGTAGAACCAGGCTGCACAGTAAAGTGTGCAGTGGAGTCATTCCACAATTTCCCAAGTTTAAAAGAGAAGGAGAGGCAAACACATTTCAAAAAGAAAAAAAAAAACCTCTAAAAGAGAGTAGTGTGGAGGTAACTGTTGCAAGTATTAAGTCAATGATTTTTATGTTGCGTATTATCTGTGTCAATGATTAGAGGGTCATTAATGTCTTTTTCTCTATAGATAGAAGACGGAGCACTAAAACCAGTAAGAGGAACAACCTTACCTCCGGATCTGGATGCGGAGCTCTTGCAACGAGCAGCAGTACAAAAAATGAAGGACTTTAACAGTAATTTGCAAGGTGGACCCTACTTTCTACTTTATCCCAATGGTACAAGGATAGTTAACATACCAGGACCAGAAACTACATTCACTCTGAAACGCTACAAGGACGCAGTAGGAAAGGCATATCAACGCATTACAGTCTACATTTGTACATCTTAAGATTTAACTCTGACATTACTGACCAAACAATCTGTCTTCATTGGCTTCACTATGTGTAAATTCTTAATGTCTGATCTTGTATTTCACAACTCAGTCAACCTCAGATTCTGAAACATCTGACTCAGAAGAGATCATTCCAAGCAAAGTAATACACTGCTGAGTTTATGTGCAAATCTGTATTGTACCTTATGTCTAAGGCTAAAGAAAGCCAACAAAGCTGCCAAATAATCCACCATAGTTTTGAAATAATAGTAGGCATGATGTATTATAAATAACTTGGATATAAATATTTTAGTGCTGCAGAGATGCATCATTCTGACATCAATTAGAAGCAACATTACCATAGTGTCACAGGGGCAGTAGGGATGCGGTGTGGACCCAAATGCAGAGATGAGGGAAACCAAGATACAGGTCGAAGACAGATTTATTCCAGGAACAAAGTGAGGGCAGAACTAACAAACACAAACTGAAACAGAGGGGTATAAATACACTGGACAAAACGAGACACAGGTGAACGGAATGAACTGAAACAAGACCAGGTGAAACCAATGAACAGGAAATCAATGAAGCTAAACAAGAACCAAGAGAACTAAACAGGAAAAAACTACAAAATAAAACAGGAAACCAGAAACGAAGGCACTGAATGAAACCACACCATGACAGTACCCACCCCCCTCAAGGGCCGGCCACCGGACGGCCCAAAAAAGTCCACTGACTTCTGGGATGTAAATATGAAAATGTGATGTAAAATATATCACAAGTACACCAGAGTTACAGAGTATCAATGAAGAATGAATTATATAGTATAAAAACCTTTGTTTACAAAAGTATGACCACCAGCTTTCAATTTGCTGCTTGGATGTTGAAGTGCCATACATGTGACCTTTGGTTCCTGCAAATTCATCCGTTTGCTCTGATCTCAGAGCAGAATGAAGAGTCTGTGCAGAGACGCCTTGGAAAAACTCCAAATTCAGCTACACATTTCATAGCATTTTTGGCAATTACACTAGGACCATTGTTGGACTTGCCACATGTGAGCCACCTAATTTTTCTGGAAAAGCCATCGATACTATTTCAGAAGGTTTCAGTTCGTCTTATCCATCTACGTGCCAGACTTCATTTGGTCCTTCTGGGTGGTAAGTTCTTCGGACTAATCTTCTCCTTGAACAATCCTCTATCCCAGATGGGTCGAGTTCCCTTCTTAAGTTCATTACATCACATCTTCTGGCTGTCAATGAGTACTTGTGTTTGAGGATCTGGCACATCGCTCGGAGCCTGACGCTTGCCTGATCCCTGGAGCTCCTCCAGAACAGCTGCCTGCACAGTAGCAGGAGTATAGTTACTCCTCCAAGTCAGGTCTGCATCCCGCAGTCTTCTTTTTAGGGTGCTGAGACTCACGGAAACATTGTGCTTGGTTGCCAGAAGGTCTCTCACACACACACACACACACACACACACACACACACACACACACACACACACACACATACACATACACACACTTTCACATTTAAATAATAATTAAATAATTAAAATAGAAAACTAAGTTAATGGCTCATTTAGATTGTGTCTTGTTTGAGTCTTCACTGCAGTGGCTGAATCATTAAGTCAGTAACCTTTTCTAAACACCAGCGCTAGTGGGATTTTACACTTTATCTTGAGGATGCCCATATTATTCTTCTGGATTTGTAGCATTTAACATATGCAGCATGTTTTGACTTTCACCAAGTTTATATACTTAATAAAAATTTAAAATACAATACAGAAATGGACAACTGTTAAGAAAATGACCAAAACATCCCCTCTGAGTGAACTGGACATTTCTACTACATAAGCCACAGTAGGACAGAACAGCCTGAAGATTTCTTTCACATGAATCTGTTCATTCCCAAAGGAAAGGAAAGAAAGTTACAAATTTCATTGTTTTTTTTTGTTTTTTTTATAAAGTGGTACATTTATGATTCAAGTACATCTACTTTTGTTGTACTTATTACACTTTCAATGAAGTTATTCAAATCATAATATTTTTATAAATTCATAAAAATGTCTTTTTTTTCCAGGAATGTGTAGGTTTTTCCAACACACTCCTGCTTTAACTGATTAACACGTTAAACGAAGAGATGAAATGATGTTCATGTATGTTGCTGCTTCACTCTTCTGGTTCTGCTTTTCCTCATGCTTGTTTGTGTTTAAGATGGAAAGGCCAGTTTATGGGATTCATTTATTACAGAAGGATTTATATGGAGAAGGCTACAGTATCATTTACAATGATGAATTATCATTATTATTATTATTATTATTATGGAGGAGTAAAAGTGCCACAATGTATTAATTAAATACACAATTAATTAATTAAATGTGTCATTAATTGATTAAAATGGGAATTAAATGAATAATTATATAATTTCTTAAATGTCTCATTAATTAATTAGTATTGGAATTAAATGCACAAATATAAAATTAGATATGAGATACAGTTCATTGCATGTAAATAGAAACATAATTATTTCACTATTTAAATAATTATTTCATGATCCTGTGTTGGAGTGCATCATGAATTTATTTGATCTGTCAACCTGACCCGTCAAAGATTCTCTCGCCTGATTGGTTTACCAGCACACTTAGTCAAGACAAATCAATTCCAGATAATTGCTCAAAGCCTGTGAAGACATTTCTACACACTGGGTGGCGCTGTTCTCTTCTGCCTTGGCTTCGGTACTCAAACAAAACCATAGAACAATCATATTTGCAGCCGCCAAACATCAGGAGGTGGAAATAATGTTGACAACCTGTCTGGAGCTGCTCTGAACAGAACTGCGTCTCCTCCGGCTCAGCAGCAGAAACCTGCCGCTCCATCAGCAACACCTGTCCAAGGTAAGCTAAATCATTTCAGGTCAGACAGGTGTGCTGCTCATCAGAGACTCTGGGTACAGGTGTGGGTTAGTCACGTAACAATTTCTGAGTTCATTCATTCATTCATTCATTTTCTGAACCGCTTAATCCAATTCAGGGTAGCGGGGAAGCTGGAGCCTATCCCAGCTGGCTTTGGGCAGAAGGCAGGGTACACCCTGGACAGCTCGCCAGTCCATCGCAGGGCCCAATTTCTGAGTTGAATGGTAAATACATGCTCATCATGCTTCATAATATCTTCATTATTAATGAAGGGATTTTTAATCCGTTAAGCAATGTTAGCATCCCACGGTAGCAATTGATGCTGTTTTAGCTAACTGGTGACCATTGGGCTGTGCAGCAGCCGAGATAGCAAGACTCTTTGCGCCATACAACGGTGGAGCCAGGAGCCAGGATGCCGTGAGTTCTAGGCTTCGGTAGGCAGTGGCAAATTGCAAAGGACAATCATTTTTTAAAAAATTTTTTAATGAATTGATAATTTATAAAAGTTCCCTACTTAATCTAACAAGATGTCAGACTTTCACAATAGTTTTACGTCACAACAACCAGTAGGATAAATAATATTATGGTTTGTGAAAATATTTTTGTGTGCACCATCCCGCTCTAAACTCGTGGACATGCTCGTTCGCACAGCAGCGAGCATGCACGAGCCTGGACATACGCAGCACAGCCATTTGTGACTGGCAATATACCCATCCAGCAAACCAGCCTTTCTGCACCAAGTGCAGCAGCCAAAGCTTTGTATCATTACTAGAACTATAACAGCACTTAAAACTATTATTCCTAGCAAATTCCCAATTTATTAAAACATTTTTTCTACACAGCCATCTAAAGGAAATCTAATTTAATCAACCTGGACACAGAATACAGAGCAGAAGTGCATCTGGTCAGGATGCCTCCTGGACGCCTCCCTGGTGAGGTGTTCCAGGTACGTCCCTCTGGGAGGAGACCCCGGAGAAGACCCAGGACACGCTGGAGGGATTACATCTCTCGGCTGGCCTGGGAACGCCTCGGGATCCCCCCCGCAGAGTTGGCAAATGTGGCTGGGGAGAGGGAAGTCTGGGCTTCCCTGCTTAGGCTGCTGCCCCCGCGACCCGACCCCGGATAAGCGGCAGAAGATGGATGGATGGATGGATGGATCTTGGATTTAACAGGGAGCCAGTGTAGAGAGGCCAAAACTGGTGAAATATGATCTCTCCTGCGAGTCCTCATCAGAACCCTCGCTGCAGCATTTTGGATCAGGGCATATTTGGGACAGCCCATGAATAAGGAATTGCAGTTATTCAGTCTTGAAGTAACAAAGGCATGGATTAGTTTTTCTGCATTTCCCTGAGACAAGATGCCCCTAATTTTTGCGATATTACGCAGGTGGAAGAAGAAGGCGGTTCTAGAAAGCTGTTTTAAATGCAAACTGAAGGACAAATCCTGGTGAAGAATTACTCCACGGTTCCTCACAGTATCACTGGAAACCAATTTTTCAGGCCCAAAGACAATGACTTCTGTTTTGTCTGAGTTGAAAAGGAGAAAATTCAGAGTTATCTAAGTCTTGATGTCTGTAAGACATCTTTGTAATCTAAAAACGGATTGGCTTCATCTGGCTTCATGAAAAGGTAAATCTGAGTATCATCCGCATAGGAATGAAAGTTTATACTATGTTGTCTCATTATATTACTTAAGAGAAGCATGTATAATGTAAAAAGTATGAGTCCAAGTACAGAACCCTAAGGAACTCCCTGACTTACTCTGGTGTGTAAGGAGGTTTCATCATTAACATTAAAAAATTGAAATCTCAGCTAAAAATGACTGAAACCAGTCTAGTGTGGTCCCAGACCCTTGTGGTCTAATGTTCCAGCCTCTGTAGCAGAATGTTGTGATCAGTGGTGTCAGATTTAGCACCGAGATCTAAAAGAATGAGTACAGACAGAAGTCCTTCATCTGAGGCCATGAGAAAATTATTAGTGACTTTCACCATTGCTGTGCTATGATGAGCTCCAAATCCTGACTCTTCAGATTGTTTCTGCTCAGATTTGGTGTATAGTTGAGTTGAAACTGTTTCCTCAAGAATTTTAGACAAGAAGGGAAGATTAGATATTGGTTTATAATCTATTATACCAGGCACGTGCCGTGAGTTCTAGGCTTAGGTAGGCAGTGGCAAATTGCAAGGGACGATAAAAATTTAATTTTAATTTTAATTTTAATGAATTCATAATTTATAAAAGTTCCCTACTTAATCTAACAAGACGTCAGACTCTCACAATAATTTTACGCCACGACAACGAGTGGGATAAATAACATTATGGTTATATGCCTTTGTGAAAATATTTTTGTGTGCACCATCCCCGCTCTAAACTCACGGACATGCTCATTCGCACAGCAGCGAGCATGCATAAGCTTGGACATACATACGCACAGCCATTTGTGACTGGCAATATACCCATCCAGCAAACCAGCCTTTCCACACCAAGTGCAGCAGCCAAAGCTTTGTATCATTGCTTGAACTATAACAGCACTTAAAACTATTATTCCTGGCAAATTCCCAATTTATTAAAACATTTTTTCTACACAGCCATCTAAAGGAAATCTAATTTAATCAACCTGGACACAGAATACAGAGCAGAAGTGCTCAATTTTCCGACATACAAGTTACAAGTTGCCACATCCCCCAAATTCCCCTCAGTCATAACGGAGAATCCTACGAACTTAATGCTCAGCAAATTCAACTGAGCCGTATGGACCGTCCACTTTTACGCAACTGATGACAGCTCAGCCTGATTGTTTCCCAAATGCAATAAGTAGAGAGACTGACAACTCGGACGTGAAGCTGTCTGCGGCGCTGAAACGTCGGGATCTCCAGTGTCCACACCCCAGATAGACATTTAATGTAAAAATACCAAAACAAGAATGCTCTACTGCACCCATGTGCAGCTCCTCGTGCCTTTGTTATGCAATTTACACGGTTATTAAGGTTTAAGAATTAAAAAAAATTATTCATGTCAGTCTTAAGCATTTTAGATCCATAAAACAACAAGGTGATGTTGGACCATAATCACCGCATGGCTACACATGAACACTGCCATAACAACAGAGAGGGAGGGAAGAGTTTAACCTTACTTTATTTGAAGATGAACTCCATGCGCCTGTCCTTCTGGACAAAGTTGCTGATCACAGCGTTGTAAAACTCTTCTGTGTTTGCCTTCAGTTTGATGAGCCTCTCTCTTTCAATCGATATCAGAGCGAGAGATGAAAGTCTTCCTTGCTCTGTCCTGTTGCGGCTGTAGGTTTTGATCCGTTTTAAGGTTGAAAAAGACCTCTCCGCTGATGCTGTGGTGGCTGGAATGGTCAACGCCAACTTTGCAGCATCTGGAACAGTGTGTTCTAGGTCGTGTTCATGAGGTGACTTGTTTCTGGTCATCTGTGAGCTGTACAGCCCAATAAAGTCGGCCTTTAGCCTCACAAAATCAAAATGCTCCCCATATTTAGCAAGGCTGTGCAGTTTTGCATCATCAAATTTGGCTGACAATTCATCAAAATTTTGATGATTGATTAAAGTCAGAAAATCCAACTCTCCCAAGTTCTTGAATCTGGCCTCCATGTGCAAGTTGATGTTATCCAGGATGTGGTAAAACAGCTCACGTGGCTCCATCCAGCCGCTGGCTGCACGTGTCGCTGTGCACCAAGTTCAGCACTTTGCTCCGCTGCTGAAACTGTTCATAAAATGAGTCAAAGGACTCGCGCTGGTTCATCAAGGCTTTCATTGTGTCTCTGACCCGTAGAGAGCAGAACCCTATGTCCATCACCTTGGCCTGAAGAACACGGAACAATGTGTCTGTCTCTGTGAAAACCGCGCCGTACACCATGAGGAGGAAGCAGGTCCACGCTTTGGAGAGCCAGATGCTGAAACCAGAGGCCATAGTCAGAGCTGGTCCATCCCAGTCATCAGGGTTTTCCTGAATGAGCCTGAACGCCTCAAGAAGTTCTGCATAGTGGAACAAGACGGTCTGAACGAGCCTGGAGGTCGCTGCTGCGCGTGGAACGCGTCTTCTGACCACTTCATCCTGCAGATTACTGCTGAAATAAGCAGCAAGGCCTTCCAGAGTCTTGAAAAAGACTTTACAGTCAGGGATCACCTGTGCAGACTGCGAGAGGATGAGGTTCAGTTTGTGCCCGTAATAGTGAGTAAACAATTGTTACGACCCCAGTGGTGTCTAGGGGAAAAAGGGGGTTGCAACACATAAAAAAGTGGCAACTAAAAGTTCCAATAAAAGGGTGGGATTTTATTTACAATAATTCAAACCAAGGAAACTAGAGGGTACAACTTAAGACATCCTGTGATAGGAGCAAAACCCACTATTTAACAAAACTCCAAAAGGGATAACTCAAAACTTCCCAATACGAAAGAGATAACCTAATACAATGACACAAAACCCAAACAACTCTGTAATCACAGACAAAAATACCACAAGTTCTGTAACTCTACAGCAAGTCAAAAGTTCCAGAAGGCAAAACCTCAGCAAAACCCACAAACAGTCCAAAAGTGGCAAACTGTGTCACACTCAAACACAGCTGCCCTGAATGAGGCTGATGATGTCCCTTAAATAGGAGAGTGGCGGAGGAGGTAGCCAATGAGCCTTGGTCCTGAAAAGTCCTCCACCAATCCTAAAGCACCAAGGGTAGAGGCTGAGATGCAGAAGGCTGGCCAATCCTGGTCTTGTGCGGGTGTTGGGACATCTTCCTCCACATTCCAGCAGGCTTGGGCCGTAACAACAATGCCTCGGGTACTTTTTCTCTGATCTTTGCCTGCACTCCGTTTAGCTGCGATGCCAGAACTAATGCGCCATCATATGTTTGTGCGACCAACTTGTGTGCACAGCCCAGCTTGTCCAGGACACCCATGGTATAGTTGACGATTGCTGTCGCTCTCCTGTCATCACTGACATCATCAAAGCCCAGAAAAGCCTCCTTCACCTCACTGCCAGACACGTATCTTAAAATAATGGAGAGCTGGGCCTTATTTGTGATGTCTGTGGTTTCGTCTACCTCCACATCAAGAAACAGTGCCATACCCACTTCTTCTTTTATGTTGTCCCTCAGAACATCTGCGATCGCCTCAATCAGGTCCTTCTGAATCCTGTTAGAAATTCCAGAAAACACCGTGGATGAAGCCAAGTGGGCGGAGAGACTAGCATCCTTGCTAGCTAGCAGGTGCAGCAGCTCAATGTAATTTCCCCGGTTCGAGGAGTTTTCCGTTTCATTGTTCCCACGTAAAGCCAGCTCTTGTTTTCACAGGAAATACACGACATCTATGAAACTTTTGAGGATTTCTCTGTTCTTCCTCACTGTTTCATGATGCATACTAATGCCCAGCTGCATTTGCTCATCCAAAGCCAGGTCAGTTCTGCTGTGACCAAATGTTTTCAGAGCAATCTGGCTCTGAATGTGGACCACCGATTTTTCATGTTTGGCTTTGGCACAGGGCAAGTTGTTTAAATCACAATACCCAGCATTAGTCCAGACATTGTCAGAGGCGCCGCCAAAAAGCAAACATGGAAAACAGAACAGCCGGTTCAACTTAGGACATCCACACAGCCAACCCTTCCTTTTGTACCATTCACTCTGAAAAGTACGGACAATTTTCTGACCCTTCCTTTGCTGAAGATCAGGTAGCTCAGGTGTTGGTCTCCGATCATTCAAAAGTTTACGTTTTTCCTCAAAAGAAAGACGTGAAAACTGTTTCAGCCTCTCAAGAGAAGTCATTTTGCCAGTGAGCCCGCCAGCAAACGTCAGACCAGAGGATCAATTCACAAATTCTCTCTTAACGTACATAGATGATTTGCATAGTACAGTAACGTAAAAAGGCAGATCACTACGCTGCCTAATGTAAAAAGGCAGCGTAGTGATCTGCCTTTTTACGTACATAATCTTTATATTAGAAACTAACTGCGCATGCGCGAACACACACCGCTGCGATAATATGGGAGGTGAAGGCAGAGAAGCGCTCTGCCTTCAATAGAAGGCGTGGTCTGATCATATTAGCGCAAATGATGAGTCACTTATGCAGCTTCATTTCATGGCCAGGAGGGGGCGCTGTTGAGGTTTTTATTTTTATTGAACGATAAGGAGCACTAAATGCCAGCACTTTCAAGCTTTACAGGCATTAAGAAATTATAATTAGAAAACGTATATTAAAGATCAGTAATTATAAATAAAATAAATCGAATCACTACAGTTAAATTATTTCATTTGATCCCTTTTGTCTTGGATAGGCACTGCCTACCCTGACTGCACACCACTGTATTATACCCAATCCAGTTCCTTCTGATGGCTCTACCTGAATATGTTTCAGTAATTCATTACATGATGGAAACTTACCTCTTGTAGATGGTAGAAGCAGAGGAGTTGGATCAGACCTTTGTTTCAGTTGTTTTGTTTTGTTTTTTTTGTTTTTTTTAAGAAAAAAGATGATTTACAAAATCAAAAATACTTCATTTCCCTTAGAGGATTAATAAAGTATGTTTTAAGTTCATTTCATGACTGATTAGATTGATATTTGTGATTTTCCTGTGCTTGTGTGAGACCAGTTTGAAGTCTTTCTCCTGGTCTTTGTGTCGTCTTAAATGTTCCGGAGTGATCTGTTTTTAGATATAATTTCCATAGAGAACTGGTCTCTTTCTCACCTTTTATATGGGGAAATAAAGAGTAGTGGCCATCCAGCCATCAAAATGGACGCTAACGGCCTGGAAGATCATGGGTTCAATAAAAAAAACTAATGACTGTATCAATGAAATAAGAGATTAATTGAAAAATGTACTCATCATGAAGGAATTCATGCTTGAGGGTCTGTGTAACCCCTAAGTCTTTGACTGCCTCCAGAAGATGGAAACCTACCTCTTGTAGATGGTAGAACCAGAGGAGTTGGATGTGACATTTTTTTGTTAGGTTTTTTTTTTGTTTTTGTTTTTTGTTTGTTTTTTTTTTCTAAGAAAAAAGATAATTCATGAAATCAAAAATACTTCAGTTCCCTTAAAAGATGAATAAAGTATGTTTTACGTTTATTTCACAACTGATTAGATTGATATTTGTGATTTTCCTGTGCTTATGTGCAACCAGTTTGAGGTTTTTCTCCTGGTCTTTGTGTTGTCTTCAATGTTCCGGAGTGATCTGTTTTTTAATATCATTTCTATAAGGAACTGGTCTCTGTTCTGGTCTCGTTAGTTCCTGTGTCTTCTGGTCAGGGATGCTTTTTGGTGTAGAAGACTCTTGAGACCAGTGTTGTTCCTTTTCAGCAGTAATTCTCTTCTTTCTTCAAAGTGAGAAGCTGTTTTTTCTTTTGCAGTCTGAGCCTGAGATCTTCCACCTCATTGGTCAGACGGTTCACCTGGTCTTGGCTGGTTTGGGATTCTTGTTCAGCCTTAACTTCCTTTGTCTTTCCCTGAAGTCAAGAACTAATTCTTCTTTTGCCGCCTTTCTCTGAGATTCTCCACCTCTTCTTTGGCTTTAACCATTTTTTCCTTCTCCTTGATGAGAAATGGATTTTTCTTCTGCAGCCTTGCTTGGAGATCCTCCACCTGATTTTTCAGATAGTCCAGTTCTGTTTGCTGGAACTGTGATGATGATGAACAGATGTCTGAGATTGTGTTGCGTTGTTCCTGATGTGTTGTGAATTGGGATTGTTAATGTTCCCAGGAGTCCGCTGACGCGATGACTCCTTCTGGACATAGCAAGATCTTAAAGCCGGAATTTCAGCAGGGTCCTGGAAACATGGAAACTTGCGTTCCTTCTTGTTAGCTTAAAGTCAAAAGCATCTGGGAGCGAGGAAAGTCCTGAAGTTTCTGTCCAATTAGATTCTTTTTTTTTTTATTCTGGGATGGGTTATCACCAATCTGCAAGTCCTTAAAAAATGTTGCTGGTACACTTCAGGCCTCGCACGAGCCGGCTCCTCATGGAGAGTGACATTTTCTGTCACCTTTTATATGGGGAAAGAAAGTGTAGTAGCCATCCAGCCATCAAAATGGACACTAACGGGCTGGAAGATCATGGGTTCAATAAGAAAAACTAATAACTGTATTAATGAATCAGAGATTAATTGAAACATATTGAAAAATGTACTAATCATGAAGGAATTAATAGCCAGCTTAATGCTTGAGGGTCTGTGTAACCCCTAAATCTTTGACTGCCTCCAGAAGCTGGAAGCCTACCCTCTTGTAGATGGTAGAACCAGAGGAGTTGAGTGTGTCATTTTTGTGTTAGTTTTTTTTTTTGTTTTTTGGTTGTTTTTTTTTCAAAGAAAAAAGATCATTCATAAAATCAAAAATACTTAATTTCCCTTAAAGGATTAATAAAGTATGTTTTAAGTTCATTTCATGACTGATTAGATTGTTATTTTTGATTTTCCTGTGCTTATGTGAGACCAGTTTGAGGTTTTTCTCCTGGTCTTTGTGTTGTCTCCAATGTTCTGGAGTGATGTGTTTTTAAATACCATTTCAATAGAGAACTGGTCTCTGTTCTGGTCTCGTCAGGTCTGGCGTCTTCTGGTCAGGGATGTTTTTTGTTGTAGAAGACTCTCCTGAGACCAGTGTTGGTGGATGTCCATCAGTTCGAAGGACGTCTCCTGTGTTGATGGGGATGTGCTGGTGTTTCAGATTGTCCAAAATATTTCCACTGAGGAGATCTTTCAGACTCCATATTTAATGTGAAATCCTCCGCTGCTCCAGAGATGTCCTGTGTTTGGAAGCCCACATTTTTTTCTAAGATCTGTAACACTGAATTTACTTGTTGATTTGACAGCAAACCTGAGTCCGGCTTTGGTCCAGAGACTTTCCGTAGTCGAAAGTCCATGTCTTCTGAGACCACATGCGGGTTTGATGCTGCTAGTGGCTTTGGGACTTTAGTTAGCGAGTCCTCAGATGGTTCTGGTTCGGACTCTGTTACCACTGAATGGCAGTCTAGTTGGGACACCGGATCCGGGATTTCAGGGCCGTAGCTGCCCGTTGTCGTCTTGAGATGCACAGCATATTCTGCCACCTTCCACTCCAGATCTTGTATGGTCTCCACTTGATACTGGAGCCTGTATCTGAGTTCTTGGTTGGATCGGATCTCTTTTTCCAACCGTTCATTTAAAATTTTTATCTCGTCGAAGTTTTCTGTCTGAGTTTCTACCTGCCGGAGCTCACTCTGACATTGTAGGTTTGGGCTTTTGGATGGCTCACCCAGTTCCTCAACGAAGTCCTTGTACTTTTTTAGCTCCTCTTCGTATTGCTTTCTGAGGCTGCATTCTTCCTCCCGTTGCTGGTCCGCATCTGCAAACATTTTCCAGAAGTTCTGAGTTTCCTTTTCAGCTGTAATTCTCTTCTCTTTCTCCAAAGTGAGAAGCTGGTTCTTCTTTTGCAGTCTGCGCCTGAAATCCTCCACCTCATTGGTCAGACGGCTTAGCTGGTCTTTGCTGGTTTGGGATTCTTGTTCAGCCTTAACTTGTTCGTCTTTCTCTGAAGTCAAGAACTGATTCTTCTTTTGCAGCCTTTCTCTGAGATCCTCAATCTCTTTGGTCTGACGGTTCACCTGGTCTTTGCTGGTTTGGGATTCTTGTTCAGCCTTCACTCGTTTTTCTTTCTCTGAAGTCAAGAACTGATTCTTTTTTTGCAGCCTTTCTCTGAAATCCTCCACCTCTTTGGTAAGACGGTTCACCTGGTCTTTGCTGGATTGGGATTCTTGTTCAGCCTTAACTCGTTTTTCTTTCTCTGAAGTCAAGAACTGATTCTTCTTTTGCAGCCTTTCCCTGAAATCCTCCACCTCTTTGGTAAGACGGTTCACCTGGTCTTTGCTGGATTGGCATTCTTGTTCAGCCTTAACTCGTTTGTCTTTCTCTGAAGTTAAGAACTGATTCTTCTTTTGCAGCCTTTCCCTGAAATCCTCCACCTCTTTGGTAAGATGGTTCACCTGGTCTTTGCTGGTTTGGGATTCTTGTTCAGCCTTAACTCGTTTGTCTTTCTCTGAAGTTAAGAACTGATTCTTCTTTTGCAGCCTTTCTCTGAGATCCTCCGCCTCTTCTTCGGCTTTAACTCTTCTCTCCTTCTCTTTGGTGAGAAACAGATTTTTCTTCTGCAGCTTCGCTTGGAGATCCTCCACCTGATTTCTCAGATAGTCCAGTTCTGTTTGCTGGAACTGTGATGGTGATCTGTGAACGTTGTCTGCAGGTCTTGGGAACCTGTATTCTCTCTGCGAGATGTTGGCTGCCCACTCAGCAGATGTCTGGGATTGTGTCGCGTCGTTCCTGATGTTTCGCGAACGAGGATTGTGAAAGTTCCCAGGAGTTCGCTGATGCGACGGCTCCTTCTGGACATAGCCAGATCTTGGAGCTGCTTTTTCAGCAGGGTCCTGGAAACAAGGAAACTCCTGCGTTTCTTCTTGTTGGCTAGAAGTTAAAAGCGTCTGGGAGCGAGGAAAGTCCTGAAGTTTCGGTGCAACTTGAGTTTTCTGCTCCTGGGATGGGTTGTCACCAATCTTCAAGTTCTTAGAAGATGTTGGTGGTACACTCCAGGCCCCGCACTCCTCATCGAGGGCGACATTTTCTGTGTCGCAATCTGGGGTTTCTTGCTCGGTATTTGGCTCCATTTCATTTTCTTCACTGTTGTCGCCAAAAGTGAAAACAAATGATTCCAGAGCCACATGTTCAGGCAATCCTAATTCTTCCTCGACAATATCACCCCACAACTTTGATGGTTGATTCATGTTTTTCTCCATTTCTGTTTCTCTCGGATTTAAACTGTTTCCCAAAATGAACTTGAAAGATCTGTCAAAGTCTTCAGTAAATCTTGAGAAATATGATGTTTCCAAAAAATGATATCCAATGATGTAACGTTCTTACAAGTTGTCGTTGTGTAATAAAACAATCTTGAAAAGATTCTAAAATCGATTCTGATGCTTCTTACAGCTATTCTCCACACTCGAATATTATCCCACAAGAAAACACCTGCAGCTGTGCCCTATTTATAGCAGAATTAGATTGTGATGTCATTGCATTCTTTAATGTGTTGTGATGTCATACACATTCTTACTTTTGTAGCAAAGAAGCCTTGTCACTAGGCAACATTATAATTTTTTTATTTTGTTCCTAGGCAACTGGGGGGCGGGATTGGGGGGGTTGGCTTTGGTTGGGGGAGAATTCCGAATTCCGTTTAAATGTAAACAAATCCAGATGTGGACAAAATTGATGGTACCCTTCAGTCAATGAAAGAAAAACTCACAATGGTCACAGAAATAATTTGAATCTGACAAATGTAATAATTTTGTCACCTCAATGTTCCCATGTAAATGGCAACAATTTTATGACCTCAGCATTTCCATGGCAATGGCGACCATTTTGTGACCTCAGTGTTCCCATGGCAATGGTGACCATTTTGTCACATCACTGTTCCCATGGCAATGGCGACCATTTTGTCACCTCTCCATCCCCATGGCAATAGCGACCATTTTGATCACCTCAGTGTTCCCATGCTGAAAGCTGCCATTTTGTTATTTATATGTTAAACAATATGAATATAAATGTTTGTTTATACATGTTATAGCTGGCAGGACATTTAATGTTCTCGACATACTTGGACATTAATAATGAGTAATTTAGCTAGTTTGATCACCTGTCATTTTTAACAGTGTTTGTGGTTTGTGATAATTACAAATTTTCTAAATGAACAGTTAAACATGGTAAAATCCTGTTGTTCCTATTTTAAAAAAATTACATTCATTACATCAAGTAACAAGAAACATTACTAAATACTACTGAAAGACAATGAAACTGTAAAACATTTTTAAGTTCAATATAGTTTTATTTAATTTATTGTTTGTTTTTTTTTGTTTTTTTAAAAAATCCAATTCAGTTTAACTCGGCTATATTTGTATAGCGCCACTTCACAACAATGTTGTCTCAGGGTACTGTACAAACACACTAGTTCAAGCCAAATTATAAATGACCTAGCTAATAGAAACCAACTGATTGCATCGAATCTTGACTTCAAACCAATCCCCCATCCTGAGCTGCACAAGGCGACAGTGGGAAGGAAAAAACTCCCCTTTAACAGGAAGAAAACCTCCGGCAGAACCCGGCTCAGGGTGGGCAGCCATCTGCCTCGACTGGTTGGAGTGGAGAGGAGAGGACAGGAGAGACAGATCAACATGTAAAGCATCTTTTATCCAGGAAGACCTGCGGAAAAGGAGAAATATGTTAATTTAAATACAGCCATATATTTATACGAGGGAAAAGGAGCAAGGTACTAATCAGTGTATTAGGTGATGGGCTGCATAAGTAATGGATGGCTTGACTACCTCCAATTATAAGAGCATAACCTTGACAGTTGGGCATTCATCCCCCTGCAGACCCCACTTCAGGAGATGCTCGTCTCATAACTGTAAAATTTGTTAAAAAGGAAGGTTTTCAGCTTGATCTTAAAGGTAGAGACAGAGTCTGCCTCACGAACTCACAGTGGCAGCTGGTTCCATAAGAGAGGAGCCTGATAGCTAAAGGCCCTTCCTCCCATAGTACTCTGAGACTCTGGGAACCACCAGTAAACCTGCAGTCTGAGAGCCAAGTGCTCGATATGGAATATATGGAACTATAAGATCTTTTATGTACATTGGAGCTTGGTCATGGAGAGCTTTATGTGTGAGGAGAAGAATTTTAATCTTAATCTTGGATTTACCTCTCCCTGAGCCGTCACCTTATCGTGGTGGAGGGGTTTGTGCGTCCCGAAGATCCTAGCAGCTATGTTGTCGGGGGCTTTATGCCCCTGGTAGGGTCACCCATGGCAAACAGGTGTCTAGGGGAGGGACCAGACCAAGCACGGCTCATAGACCCCTATGATGACGACCAACCTGGGCATGAATGTTCCCTTGCCCGGACGCGGGTTACCGGGACCCCCCCTCTGGAGCCAGGCCTGGAGGCGGGGTACGAGAGCGAGCGTCTGGTGGCCGGGCCTTCGCCCATGGGGCCCGGTCGGGCTCAGCCCGAAAGGGTTACATGGGCCCCACCTCCCGTGGGCTCACCATCTGCGGGAGGAGCCGTAGGGGTCCGGTGCAGTGTGAGCTGGGCGGCAGCAAGGGGCGGGGACCCTGGCGGTCCGATCCCCGGCTGCAGAAGCTGGCTCTAGGGACGTGGAACGTCACCTCTCTGGTGGGGAAGGAGCCTGAGCTTGTGCCCGAGGTTGAGCGGTTCCGACTAGATATAGTTGGACTCACCTCGACGCATGGCTTGGGCTCTGGAACCAGAACCCTCGAGAGGGGCTGGACCTTCTTCCACTCTGGAGTTGCTCATGGTGAGAGGCGCCAAGCAGGTGTGGGCATTCTCATCAGCCCCCAGCTTGGTGCCTGCACGTTGGGGTTTACCCCGGTGGATGAAAGGGTAGTTTCCCTCCGCCTCCGGGTGGGGGGACGGGTCCTGACTGTTGTCTGTGCTTATGCACCGAACAGCAGTTCAGAGTACCCACCCTTTCTGGAGTCCTTGGAGGGAGTGCTGGAGGGTGCTCCTTCTGGGGACTCCATTGTTCTGCTTGGGGACTTCAATGCTCACATGGGCAATGACAGTGAGACCTGGAGGGGAGTGATTGGGAGGCATGGTCCCCCCCCTCTGAACCCAAATGGTGTTTTGTTATTGGACTTCTGTGCTCGTCATGGATTGTCTATAACGAACACCATGTTCCAACATAAGAGTGTCCATATGTACACCTGGCATCAGGATTCCCTGGGCCGCAGTTCGATGATCAACTTTGTAGTCGTATCGTCGGACCTGCGGCCACATGCCTTGGACACTCGGGTGAAGAGGGGGGCGGAGCTGTCAACTGATCACCACCTGGTGGTGAGTTGGCTCAGATGGTGGGGGAGGAAGCCGGTCAGATCTGGCAGGCCCAAACGTGTTGTGAGGGTCTGCTGGGAACGTCTGGCTGAGTCCCCTGTCAGAGCGAGCTTCAACTCCCACCTTCAGCAGATCTTCAACCATGTCCCGAGTGAGGCGGGGGACATTGAGTCCGAATGGGCTGTGTTCCGTGCCTCTATTGCTGAGGCGGCCGGCCGGAGCTGTGGCTGTAAGGTCGTTGGTGCCTGTCGTGGCGGTAATCCCAGGACCCGTTGGTGGACACCAGCAGTGAGGGATGCCATCAAGCTGAAGGAGGAGTCCTATCGGGCCTTCTTGGCCTGTGGGACTCTGGAGGCAGCTGATGGGTACCGGCGGGCTAAGCGGCATGCGGCTTCGGCTGTTGCCGAGGCAAAAATTCGGGCATGGGAGGAGTTCGGCGAGGCCATGGAGAAAGACTTCCGGACGGCTTCGAGGAGATTCTGGTCCACCATCCAGCAGCTCAGGAGGGGGAAGCAGTGCTCCGTCAATACTGTGTACAGTGGAGGTGGGGAGCTGCTGACCTCAACTCGGGACGTTGTGGGTCGGTGGAGGGAATACTTCGAAGACCTCCTCAATCCTACCAACACGTCTTCCCATGAGGGAGCAGAGCTGGTGGACTCAGGGGTGGACTCTCCTATCTCTGGGGCTGAAGTCGCTGAGGTGGTTAAAAAGCTCCTTGGCGGTAAGGCCCCGGGGGTGGATGAGATCCGCCCGGAGTTCCTTAAGGCTCTGGATGCTGTGGGGCTGTCCTGGCTGACACGCCTCTGCAGCATCGCGTGGACATCGGGGGCAGTACCGCTGGATTGGCAGACTGGGGTGGTGGTCCCCCTTTTTAAGAAGGGGGACCGGAGGGTGTGTTCCAATTACAGGGGAATCACACTCCTCAGCCTCCCTGGTAAGGTCTATTCAGGGGTCCTGGAGAGGAGGGTCCGCCAGATAGTCGAATCCCGGATTGAGGAGGAGCAGTGTGGTTTTCGTCCTGGTCGCGGAACAGTGGACCAGCTCTATACCCTCTCTGGGGTCCTGGAGGGGGCATGGGAGTTTGCCCAACCAGTCTACATGTGCTTTGTGGACCTGGAGAAGGCATTCGACCGTGTCCCCCGGGGGCTCCTGTGGGGGGTACTCCGGGAGTATGGGGTATACCGGACCCCCTTGTACGAGCTGTCCGGTCCCTGTACGACAGGTGTCAGAGCTTGGTTCGCATTGCCAGCAGTAAGTCGGATTCGTTTCCGGTGAGGGTTGGACTCCGCCAAGGCTGCCCTTTATCACCGATTCTGTTCATAACTTATATGGACAGAATTTCTAGGCACAGCCGAGGTGTTGAGGGGATCCGACTTGGTGGCCTCAGGATTGGGTCTCTGCTTTTTGCAGATGACGTGGTCCTGTTGGCTTCATCTGGCTGTAATCTACAGCTCTCACTTGAGCGATTCGCGGCCGAGTGTGAAGCGGCTGGGATGAGAATCAGCACCTCAAAATCTGAGACCATGGTCCTCAGCCGGAATAGGGTGGATTGCCCTCTCCGGGTCAGGAGTCAGGTCCTGCCTCAAGTGGAGGAGTTTAAATATCTCGGGGTCTTGTTCACGAGTGAGGGAAGGATGGAGCGCGAGATGGACAGACGGATCGGTGCGGCGTCTGCAGTAATGCGGACTCTGCGCCGGTCTGTCATGGTGAAGAAGGAGCTGAGCCAGAAGGCGAAGCTCTCGATTTACCAGTCGATCTACGTTCCTACCCTCACCTATGGTCATGAGCTGTGGGTCGTGACCGAAAGAACGAGATCTCGTATACAGGCGGCTGAAATGAGTTTCCTCCGCAGGGTGGCCGGGCTCTCCCTTAGAGATAGGGTGAGGAGCTCAGTCATCCGGGAGGGGCTCAGAGTAGAGCCGCTGCTCCTCCGCATCGAGAGGAACTAGTTGAGGTGGCTCGGGCATCTGGTCAGGATGCCTCCTGGACGCCTCCCTGGTGAGGTGTTCCAGGTACGTCCCTCTGGGAGGAGACCCCGGGGAAGACCCAGGACACGCTGGAGGGATTACATCTCTCGGCTGGCCTGGGAACGCCTCGGGATCCCCCCCGCAGAGTTGGCAAATGTGGCTGGGGAGAGGGAAGTCTGGGCTTCCCTGCTTAGGCTGCTGCCCCCGCGACCCGACCCCAGATAAGCGGCAGAAGATGGATGGATGGATGGATGGATCTTGGATTTAACAGGGAGCCAGTGTAGAGAGGCCAAAACTGGTGAAATATGATCTCTCCTGCGAGTCCTCATCAGAACCCTCGCTGCAGCATTTTGGATCAGGGCATATTTGGGACAGCCCATGAATAAGGAATTGCAGTTATTCAGTCTTGAAGTAACAAAGGCATGGATTAGTTTTTCTGCATTTCCCTGAGACAAGATGCCCCTAATTTTTGCGATATTACGCAGGTGGAAGAAGAAGGCGGTTCTAGAAAGCTGTTTTAAATGCAAACTGAAGGACAAATCCTGGTGAAGAATTACTCCACGGTTCCTCACAGTATCACTGGAAACCAATTTTTCAGGCCCAAAGACAATGACTTCTGTTTTGTCTGAGTTGAAAAGGAGAAAATTCAGAGTTATCTAAGTCTTGATGTCTGTAAGACATCTTTGTAATCTAAAAACGGATTGGCTTCATCTGGCTTCATGAAAAGGTAAATCTGAGTATCATCCGCATAGGAATGAAAGTTTATACTATGTTGTCTCATTATATTACTTAAGAGAAGCATGTATAATGTAAAAAGTATGAGTCCAAGTACAGAACCCTAAGGAACTCCCTGACTTACTCTGGTGTGTAAGGAGGTTTCATCATTAACATTAAAAAATTGAAATCTCAGCTAAAAATGACTGAAACCAGTCTAGTGTGGTCCCAGACCCTTGTGGTCTAATGTTCCAGCCTCTGTAGCAGAATGTTGTGATCAGTGGTGTCAGATTTAGCACCGAGATCTAAAAGAATGAGTACAGACAGAAGTCCTTCATCTGAGGCCATGAGAAAATTATTAGTGACTTTCACCATTGCTGTGCTATGATGAGCTCCAAATCCTGACTCTTCAGATTGTTTCTGCTCAGATTTGGTGTATAGTTGAGTTGAAACTGTTTCCTCAAGAATTTTAGACAAGAAGGGAAGATTAGATATTGGTTTATAATCTATTATACCAGGCACGTGCCGTGAGTTCTAGGCTTAGGTAGGCAGTGGCAAATTGCAAGGGACGATAAAAATTTAATTTTAATTTTAATTTTAATGAATTCATAATTTATAAAAGTTCCCTACTTAATCTAACAAGACGTCAGACTCTCACAATAATTTTACGCCACAACAACGAGTGGGATAAATAACATTATGGTTATATGCCTTTGTGAAAATATTTTTGTGTGCACCATCCCCGCTCTAAACTCACGGACATGCTCATTCGCACAGCAGCGAGCATGCATAAGCTTGGACATACATACGCACAGCCATTTGTGACTGGCAATATACCCATCCAGCAAACCAGCCTTTCCACACCAAGTGCAGCAGCCAAAGCTTTGTATCATTGCTTGAACTATAACAGCACTTAAAACTATTATTCCTGGCAAATTCCCAATTTATTAAAACATTTTTTCTACACAGCCATCTAAAGGAAATCTAATTTAATCAACCTGGACACAGAATACAGAGCAGAAGTGCTCAATTTTCCGACATACAAGTTACAAGTTGCCACATCCCCCAAATTCCCCTCAGTCATAACGGAGAATCCTACGAACTTAATGCTCAGCAAATTCAACTGAGCCGTATGGACCGTCCACTTTTACGCAACTGATGACAGCTCAGCCTGATTGTTTCCCAAATGCAATAAGTAGAGAGACTGACAACTCGGACGTGAAGCTGTCTGCGGCGCTGAAACGTCGGGATCTCCAGTGTCCACACCCCAGATAGACATTTAATGTAAAAATACCAAAACAAGAATGCTCTACTGCACCCATGTGCAGCTCCTCGTGCCTTTGTTATGCAATTTACACGGTTATTAAGGTTTAAGAATTAAAAAAATTATTCATGTCAGTCTTAAGCATTTTAGATCCATAAAACAACAAGGTGATGTTGGACCATAATCACCGCATGGCTACACATGAACACTGCCATAACAACAGAGAGGGAGGGAAGAGTTTAACCTTACTTTATTTGAAGATGAACTCCATGCGCCTGTCCTTCTGGACAAAGTTGCTGATCACAGCGTTGTAAAACTCTTCTGTGTTTGCCTTCAGTTTGATGAGCCTCTCTCTTTCAATCGATATCAGAGCGAGAGATGAAAGTCTTCCTTGCTCTGTCCTGTTGCGGCTGCAGGTTTTGATCCGTTTTAAGGTTGAAAAAGACCTCTCCGCTGATGCTGTGGTGGCTGGAATGGTCAACGCCAACTTCAAAAGTTTTGCAGCCTCTGGAACAGTGTGTTCTAGGTCGTGTTCATGAGGTGACTTGTTTCTGGTCATCTGTGAGCTGTACAGCCCAATAAAGTCGGCCTTTAGCCTCACAAAATCAAAATGCTCCCCATATTTAGCAAGGCTGTGCAGTTTTGCATCATCAAATTTGGCTGACAATTCATCAAAATTTTGATGATTGATTAAAGTCAGAAAATCCAACTCTCCCAAGTTCTTGAATCTGGCCTCCATGTGCAAGTTGATGTTATCCAGGATGTGGTAAAACAGCTCACGTGGCTCCATCCAGCCGCTGGCTGCACGTGTCGCTGTGCACCAAGTTCAGCACTTTGCTCCGCTGCTGAAACTGTTCATAAAATGAGTCAAAGGACTCGCGCTGGTTCATCAAGGCTTTCATTGTGTCTCTGACCCGTAGAGAACAGAATCCTATGTCCATCACCTTGGCCTGAAGAACACGGAACAATGTGTCTGTCTCTGTGAAAACCGCGCCGTACACCATGAGGAGGAAGCAGGTCGACGCTTTGGAGAGCCAGATGCTGAAACCAGAGGCCATAGTCAGAGCTGGTCCATCCCAGTCATCAGGGTTTTCCTGAATGAGCCTGAACGCCTCAAGAAGTTCTGCATAGTGGAACAAGACGGTCTGAACGAGCCTGGAGGTCGCTGCTGCGCGTGGAACGCGTCTTCTGACCACTTCATCCTGCAGATTACTGCTGAAAGAAGCAGCAAGGCCTTCCAGAGGCCTTGAAAAAGACTTTACAGTCAGGGATCACCTGTGCAGACTGCGAGAGGACGAGGTTCAGTTTGTGCCCGTAACAGTGAGTAAACAATGCCTCGGGTACTTTTTCTCTGATCTTTGCCTGCACTCCGTTTAGCTGCGATGCCAGAACTGATGAGCCATCATATGTCTGTGCGACCAGCTTGTCTAACTGGTCCAGGACACCCATGATATAGCTGCCGATTGCTGTCGTTCTCCTGTCATCACTGACATCATCAAAGCCCAGAAAAGCCTCGTTCAACTCACTGCCAGACATGTATCTTAAAATAATGGAGAGTTGGGCCTTATTTGTGATGTCGGTGGTTTCGTCTACCTCCACAGCAACAAACAGTGGAACACCCACTTCTTCTGTTATGTTGTCCCTCAGAACATCTGCAGTCGCCTCAATCAGGTCCTTCTGAATCCTGTTGGAAGTTCCGGAAAACACCGTGGATGAAGCCAAGTGGGCGGAGAGACTAGCATCCTTGCTAGCTAGCAGGTGCAGCAGCTGGATGTAATTTCTCCGGTTTGAGGAGTTTCATCATTCCCACGGAAAGCCAGCTCTTGTTTTCAGACAAAAAACACAACATCTATGAAACAAACAGGTGATCATTCACTGATCATTCAAAAGTTAAAACTGTTTCAGCCTCTCAAGAGAAGTCATATATATATATATATATATACACATACATATATATATATATATATATATATATATATATATACACATACATATATATATATATATATATATATATATATATACACACATACATATATATATATATATATATATATATATATATACATATATATATATATATGTATGTGTATATATATATATATATATATGTATGTGTATATATATATATATATATATATATATATGTATGTGTATATATATATATATATATATATATATATATATATATATATATATATATATATATATATATATATATATATATACACATACATATATATATATATATATATATATATATATATATATATACATATATATATACACACATATCATGAATGAGGCAGTAATTCAAATATTAAAGGTGGTACAATTGAAAATATGTTTATTGAAATTTGGTATTTTGGGGCTGGATGGAGGTTGATTAACAGATTACCCATGAGATTAAAATGATTTTAGCCATCAGAATATGAAATTACTGCTGCTTATTCAGTTCTGTAAGATGCCGTTCTGAGCGCTGTAGAATTTACAGCTCCTGTCTCATGTAGACACGTCTCATGTAGACTCGTCTCATGTAGACACGTCTCATGTAGACACGTCTCATGTAGACTCGTCTCATGTAGACACGTCTCATGTAGACACGTCTCATGTAGACACGTCTCATGTAGACTCGTCTCATGTAGACACGTCTCATGTAGACACGTCTCATGTAGACACGTCTCATGTAGACACGTCTCATGTAGACTCGTCTCATGTAGACACGTCTCATGTAGACTCGTCTCATGTAGACACGACTCATGTAGACTCGTCTCATGTAGACTCGTCTCATGTAGACAAGTCTCATGTAGACACGTCTCATGTAGACAAGTCTCATGTAGACACGTCTCATGTAGACTCGTCTCATGTAGACCAGTCTCATTCAGACACGTCTCATGTAGACACGTCTCATGTAGACACGTCTCATGTAGACACGTCTCATGCAGACACGTCTCATGCAGACTCGACTCATGCAGACACGTCTCATGCAGACACGTCTCATGTAGACACGTCTCATGTAGACTCGTCTCATGTAGACTCGTCTCATGTAGACCAGTCTCATTCAGACACGTCTCATGTAGACCAGTCTCATTCAGACACGTCTCATGTAGACTCGTCTCATGTAGACCAGTCTCATTCAGACACGTCTCATGTAGACTCGTCTCATGTAGACACGTCTCATGTAGACACGTCTCATGTAGACACGTCTCATGTAGACTCGTCTCATGTAGACACGTCTCATGTAGACACGTCTCATGTAGACAAGTCTCATGTAGACACGTCTCATGTAGACTCGTCTCATGTAGACCAGTCTCATTCAGACACGTCTCATGTAGACACGTCTCATGTAGACACGTCTCATGTAGACACGTCTCATGCAGACTCGACTCATGTAGACACGTCTCATGCAGACACGTCTCATGTAGACACGTCTCATGTAGACTCGTCTCATGTAGACTCGTCTCATGTAGACCAGTCTCATTCAGACACGTCTCATGTAGACCAGTCTCATTCAGACACGTCTCATGTAGACCAGTCTCATTCAGACTCGTCTCATGCAGACTCGACTCATGTAGACACGTCTCATGCAGACACGTCTCATGTAGACACGTCTCATGTAGACTCGTCTCATGTAGACTCGTCTCATGTAGACCAGTCTCATTCAGACACGTCTCATGTAGACCAGTCTCATTCAGACACGTCTCATGTAGACCAGTCTCATTCAGACTCGTCTCATGTAGACACGTCTCATGTAGACCAGTCTCATTCAGACTCGTCTCATTCAGACACGTCTCATGTAGACACGTCTCATGTAGACCAGTCTCATTCAGACTCGTCTCATGTAGACTCGTCTCATGTAGACTCGTCTCATGTAGACTCGTCTCATGTAGACTCGTCTCATGTAGACTCGTCTCATGTAGACTCGACTCATGTAGACACGACTCATGTAGACACGACTCATGTAGACACGACTCATGTAGACTCGTCTCATGTAGACTCGTCTCATGTAGACACGTCTCATGTAGACTCGTCTCATGTAGACTCGTCTCATGTAGACTCGTCTCATGTAGACACGACTCATGTAGACTCGACTCATGTAGACACGACTCATGTAGACACGACTCATGTAGACTCGTCTCATGTAGACTCGACTCATGTAGACTCGTCTCATGTAGACTCGTCTCATGTAGACTCGTCTCATGTAGACTCGACTCATGTAGACTCGTCTCATGTAGACTCGACTCATGTAGACTCGTCTCATGTAGACACGACTCATGTAGACTCGTCTCATGTAGACTCGTCTCATGTAGACTCGTCTCATGTAGACTCGTCTCATGTAGACTCGACTCATGTAGACTCGACTCATGTAGACTCGTCTCATGTAGACTCGTCTCATGTAGACTCGTCTCATGTAGACTCGTCTCATGTAGACACGTCTCATGTAGACTCGTCTCATGTAGACTCGTCTCATGTAGACTCGTCTCATGTAGACACGTCTCATGTAGACTCGTCTCATGTAGACACGTCTCATGTAGACTCGTCTCATGTAGACTCGTCTCATGTAGACACGTCTCATGTAGACACGTCTCATGTAGACACGTCTCATGTAGACTCGTCTCATGTAGACACGTCTCATGTAGACTCGTCTCATGTAGACTCGTCTCATGTAGACTCGTCTCATGTAGACACGTCTCATGTAGACACGTCTCATGTAGACTCGTCTCATGTAGACTCGTCTCATGTAGACTCGTCTCATGTAGACCAGTCTCATGTAGACCCGTCTCATGTAGACACGTCTCATGTAGACACGTCTCATGTAGACTCGTCTCATGTAGACTCGTCTCATGTAGACTCGTCTCATGTAGACACGTCTCATGTAGACTCGTCTCATGTAGACTCGTCTCATGTAGACACGTCTCATGTAGACACGACTCATGTAGACACGTCTCATGAAGACACGACTCATGTAGACTCGTCTCATGAAGACACGTCTCATGTAGACTCGTCTCATGTAGACACGTCTCATGTAGACTCGTCTCATGTAGACACGTCTCATGTAGACACGTCTCATGTAGACTCGTCTCATGTAGACACGACTCATGTAGACTCGTCTCATGTAGACACGACTCATGTAGACTCGTCTCATGTAGACTCGTCTCATGTAGACACGTCTCATGTAGACTCGTCTCATGTAGACTCGTCTCATGTACATTCGTCTCATGTAGACTCGTCTCATGTAGACACGTCTCATGTAGACTCGTCTCATGTAGACACGTCTCATGTAGACTCGTCTCATGTAGACCAGTCTCATGTAGACACGACTCATGTAGACTCGTCTCATGTAGACACGACTCATGTAGACTCGTCTCATGTAGACTCGTCTCATGTAGACACGTCTCATGTAGACTCGTCTCATGTAGACTCGTCTCATGTACATTCGTCTCATGTAGACTCGTCTCATGTAGACACGTCTCATGTAGACTCGTCTCATGTAGACACGTCTCATGTAGACTCGTCTCATGTAGACCAGTCTCATTCAGACACGTCTCATGTAGACCAGTCTCATTCAGACACGTCTCATGTAGACTCGTCTCATGTAGACCAGTCTCATTCAGACACGTCTCATGTAGACCAGTCTCATTCAGACACGTCTCATGTAGACCAGTCTCATTCAGACACGTCTCATGTAGACTCGTCTCATGTAGACCAGTCTCATTCAGACACGTCTCATGTAGACCAGTCTCATTCAGACACGTCTCATGTAGACCAGTCTCATTCAGACTCGTCTCATGTAGACCAGTCTCATTCAGACTCGTCTCATGTAGACACGTCTCATGTAGACTCGTCTCATGTAGACTCGTCTCATGTAGACACGTCTCATGTAGACACGTCTCATGTAGACACGTCTCATGTAGACTCGTCTCATGTAGACTCGTCTCATGTAGACTCGTCTCATGTAGACACGTCTCATGTAGACTCGTCTCATGTAGACACGTCTCATGTAGACTCGTCTCATGTAGACACGTCTCATGTAGACTCGTCTCATGTAGACACGACTCATGTAGACTCGTCTCATGTAGACTCGTCTCATGTAGACTCGTCTCATGTAGACACGTCTCATGTAGACACGTCTCATGTAGACTCGTCTCATGTAGACTCGTCTCATGTAGACTCGTCTCATGTAGACTCGTCTCATGTAGACACGTCTCATGTAGACACGACTCATGTAGACACGTCTCATGAAGACACGACTCATGTAGACTCGTCTCATGAAGACACGTCTCATGTAGACTCGTCTCATGTAGACACGTCTCATGTAGACTCGTCTCATGTAGACACGTCTCATGTAGACACGTCTCATGTAGACTCGTCTCATGTAGACTCGTCTCATGTAGACTCGTCTCATGTAGACTCGTCTCATGTAGACTCGTCTCATGTAGACTCGTCTCATGTAGACACGTCTCATGTAGACACGACTCATGTAGACACGACTCATGTAGACACGTCTCATGTAGACACGTCTCATGTAGACACGACTCATGTAGACACGTCTCATGTAGACACGACTCATGTAGACACGACTCATGTAGACTCGTCTCATGTAGACACGACTCATGTAGACACGACTCATGTAGACTCGTCTCATGTAGACTCGTCTCATGTAGACTCGTCTCATGTAGACACGTCTCATGTAGACACGACTCATGTAGACACGTCTCATGTAGACACGTCTCATGTAGACACGACTCATGTAGACTCGTCTCATGTAGACTCGTCTCATGTAGACACGTCTCATGTAGACTCGTCTCATGTACATTCGTCTCATGTAGACTCGTCTCATGTAGACACGTCTCATGTAGACTCGTCTCATGTAGACTCGTCTCATGTAGACACGTCTCATGTAGACTCGTCTCATGTAGACACGTCTCATGTAGACACGACTCATGTAGACACGTCTCATGAAGACACGACTCATGTAGACTCGTCTCATGAAGACACGTCTCATGTAGACTCGTCTCATGTAGACTCGTCTCATGTAGACACGTCTCATGTAGACTCGTCTCATGTACATTCGTCTCATGTAGACTCGTCTCATGTAGACTCGTCTCATGTAGACTCGTCTCATGTAGACTCGTCTCATGTAGACACGTCTCATGTAGACTCGTCTCATGTAGACTCGTCTCATGTAGACTCGTCTCATGTAGACTCGTCTCATGTAGACACGTCTCATGTACATTCGTCTCATGTAGACACGACTCATGTAGACACGTCTCATGTAGACTCGTCTCATGTAGACACGTCTCATGTACATTCGTCTCATGTAGACACGACTCATGTAGACACGTCTCATGTAGACTCGTCTCATGTAGACACGACTCATGTAGACACGTCTCATGTAGACTCGTCTCATGTAGACACGTCTCATGTACATTCGTCTCATGTAGACACGTCTCATGTAAAAAACCAACAAAATGGAATGTGCATAACGCGCCCCTTATCTGGGCAACAAAGGGAGTGCAATAAAACGCAGCCTGCATTTATAAAATATAAACCAATAAATCAAATTAATACAGTTTGATTACTGTGCAAATGCCAAGCAAGTCAGTGCGAGGGTGAAACGCAGCAGCATCCTCTTCTCTTTAGACACGCAACCAACGCAGCTATCCTCCGACCTGAGCACCGTTACCACGTGTCATTCCACATATATACTGAGAAAAATCAGAAATCATTTCATAAAAACATCCACTTTGTTACTCAGTCTGTGTCTATGAAGGATGATGTTCTTACCCGTTTTATGTGACTTCTGTTGTCGGACATCACTGGTCAGCTTCTCAACATGTAAGATGTAACTTGTGCTGAATTAATGTCCTTGATTTGCTGATCGGTGATGTTGCCGCCATTTTAATGGTCCTTTCCTTCACTGTCTTAGCGGAGAGGTGCATGTCTTTGATTTTCTGTATGATCTCGGTTTTGTTTTTGAAGTCTGGAAATACGTGTCCTGATATGCTGATGACTGACTCCTTCATGTAGTCACCATCTGTGAATGGTTTTCTACGCTTTATTATCTCCCGGGTTCTCGCTACAGAGCAAACATTCAGGCAATCCTTCCGCATTGGCAATGACTGCAAATGATTCGGTCCAAGAAACGTTGAATCCTCTGTTCTCCTCTGTTATTTTTCTCTTTTTCCCTTTGGGATCCATGTCCCATCACACAGCCCCGGTTTGTTAACAACGCCACCTGCCTGGCATCCCGCCCTGCTGATAGGCTACGTGTGTCGCAGGCTGTGACGCAAATCTTCCTTGACAGAAATGTTGAAATTTAGCGGGGAGGGGTCACTGCGGGGGGGGGGGGGGTCTGCTTTATATGCAGTAAACCAGGTTGTTTCCCGCCGTCGTTTTGCTCCAGATAACTTAAAAGTTTACGGAGGGATTTTTATAAACATTTCCAGAGTTGTAGGAAAAGTGAAAATGAAGAAGTGATTAAATTCTGGAGGTGATCCGGATCACCGTTTGGATCCAGGAATCTTTTAAAAGGATTCTTTAACATCGTGCTTGGAGGAGGTTTCTGCTCTCCGCGTGCTTTTCTAGTTTTATTCATTAACGAGCAGCTTTGTCTGCGGCGGGGCGGGTCGTGCACGCGGCGGGGCGGGTCGTGCACGCGGCTGGGTCCGAGTGTTTTAATGTAAAAATGTTGGTACTTTCTCACCACCTCGATCAGCTGTTTTATCAAAACAATCCGTTTTACCTGCAACAGTAAAAACACGGAAGCAGCAACTCCGCTTCCTGCTTTCTCCGTGTTAACCACGCCCACCTCACATGTCCGACCAATCACACGATACTTCTCGGCAGCCCGATGTGTCGAGAACTGTCTTCAAACACGTCCACCAGAACAAAATGACGTCATCGAGAACAAGAAGAAAGTTCTGTTAATGGAACTTTCTTTAGTGTACAAATATGTCCAACAGTCCTCTGTTTACAATCCAGTTCGTTCATGCACAACGGACCAGAATCTAAATCTATGTAAAGATTTCATGATTCACTTTTATTTCTGTCTCCTGTTTATTCTGGAGCTTCAGTCATCTGCCTGCTAAAGACACAACTTGAAGGATTTATTTTAAACAGATCAACAAACACTGAGAGACTTCAGATTTTATATGTTTAGGGAACAGTTTTAGATTTTCATATTCTTCCTGTATTTTTACTATATAATGTAAGACTGACGTGACCAGACAGAATGCATGATGAGTAATAATATGCATTACCTATTTTTGGATAATTTATAATATCTCAGAACAGCTGCTTATGAAATGCACATGGAATAAACCCCCGCTGGCCCAGACAGCATCCCAGGGTGTGTACTGAAGGACTGTGCACACCAGCTGGCTGAGGTGATGGCAGACATACTCAACACCTGACTTTCACTGGCATCCGTTCCCACCTGTTTAAAGACCGCTACCATTGTCCCCATCCCCAAGTGTTCCAAAGGCCTGAATGACTACCGACCAATAGCCCTGACCCCGGTAGTCATGAAGTGCTTTGAGAGGCAGGTCATGGCCAACATCAAAGACTCCATCGACACCACTGTGGATCCACATCAATACGCCCTCACCCACCTGGAGAGCAGGAACTCATACATCTGTCTGCTCTTCTTGGACTTCTCCTCTGCCTTCAATACCATCATCCCTCAGACACTGGTGCAGAAGCTCTCAACGGTTGAGTCCCACACTGGGGAGCTGGGTCCTGACCAACAGACTTCAAACTGTCTGGATCCACAACTCCAGCTCCTCCCCCATCACCCTCAGCACTATTTCTCCTCAGGGTTGTGTGATGAGCCCCCTCCTGTTCACTCTGCTGACTTATGATTGCTCGGCGAGACATCCCAGCTGTCACATAGTGAAGTCTTCAGACGACACAGCGGTTGTAGGACGCATCAGCAACAGCAATGAGTTGGAGTACAGGGAGGAGGTGGAACACCTGGTGTAGTGGTGCAGAGACAACAACCTCCACAACAACATGAAGAAGACCAAGGAGATGGTAGTGGACTTCAGAAAGGACAGGCGCCCTACCTCTCCCCTGCAAATCAGAGGAGTAGCTGTGCAGGTGGTCTCCAGCTACAGGTATCTGGGTGTGCACTTAACCACGCCTCTACGTCCTCAGGAAGCTGCGGCGAGCCGGACTTGAGAGCTCAGTCCTGAGGAGCTTCTACCACTGCGCGGTGGAGAGCGTCCTCTGCACCTGCAACACTGTGTGGCACAACAACTGCACCGCCGCTGAGAGGAAGCCCCTTCAGAGGGTGGTAAAGTCTGCCCAAAGGACCATAGCATTGTGTACACAGCACAATGCGGGGGGAGGTCCCGCCACATCATAAGGACACCACCCATCCACCACACGGACTGCTCCAACCCCCCCCCCCATCAGGCAAGCAGCTGAGAAGCATGAGGAGCGAAACCAGCAGGCTCTGAAACAGTTCCTTCCTGAAGCTGTCAGACTGCTGAACTGTAACACCCTAACCCCAACCCCCAGCACCCCCCCACCCCCCCCACCCCCCGCGCGCACCCCACCATGCACTGCAAGCACCCTTACTTTACTAATGCAAAACTGAATGCTATACTACAGACTACCTTGCACATGTATCCTGCATTTTGTAGTCAATGCATATCTGTAAATGTGTTTAGCTTGTATTTCTATTTTTATTTAGCTTATATTTCTACTTATTTATCTTCTATTTCTATTTTTTCTTTAATATAGTTTTTAGTATATATTCATATTTCCTTGTTCTCAACCACTCCCGGGACCTAGGTTCCAATTGCGTTTCTTATTGAGTCTCTGAACAAAGTTTGCAGGTTCTTTGTATTTGTTCAATACATCCCAAGACATTTCCCAAAAAGTATCTTAAATCATCTTCATTGCTTCTTGCTTCCAAATTGAAAAGCATTGGAAAAGTAATAGCAATGAATTTGAATAACGTTGTATTATATTCTTCTGTATATTATTAACACATTTGACATGCAAAGCAATTCTTGCAAAAGATTTCCCCAGAATTACTTCCTGTACAGAGAAGAGCTGACAGTTACAGATGCTAAGCAAACATCAAAATGAGGAAACATTCACAATTTATGTGTGAAAGGAGAATAGGCCTGTATGTGTGTGACAGGGTATACATATTTAAGGGGAGAGTGTATAGTGTAAGAGGAAAATGTATGTATAGAGGTGAATGAAATGAAAATGAAATGAAAAATACTTTAATCATCCTCAATGGGAAATATTGTAGTATATAATAATAATAACTAGAGGAGGTCTTGTTCCGGAGGCTGATGGCTGCTGGCAGGAATGATCTTCTGTATCTTTCAGTCTTACATCGGACCTGAAGAAGCCTCTCTCTGAACACACTTTGTTTCATCACTGTGTTGTGGAGAGGGTGTGAAGAATCCTCCATCATCTTCATCAGCTTGTGCAGCATTCTTCTTTGGACAATCAGCTCCAGCGGCTCCAGAGTTACTCCAAGCACAGAAGCAGCTTTCTGGATCAGTTTGTTGATTCTCTTCAAGTCTCTGGTTCTGATGCTACTACCCCAGCAGATGCTGCAAAGCTGACTGCACTCTCCACAACAGACTTATAGAAGATATGCAACATCTTGGTGCAGACGTTAAACCATCTCAGCTTCCTTAAGAAGTACAGTCTGCTCTGACCTTTCTTGTAGATGTAGTCAGTGTTGCATTTCCAGTCCAGTTTGTTGTCCAGCTGAACTCCAAGATACTTGTATTCCTCCACCACCTCCACCTCCTCTCCCAGGATGGAAACAGTGCTTTGTTTATTCTTCTTCCTCCTGAAGTCAACAATCATCTCTTTTGTTTAGCTGCTATTTAATATGAGATGATTGTCACCGCACCATTTAACAAACTGACTGACCAGTTCTCTGTACTCTGCTTCTTGTCCATCCCTGATACACCCCACAACTGCAGAGTCATCAGAGTATTTCTGCAGATGACAGGACTCAGAGTTGTACTGGAAGTCTGAGGTGTAGAGTGAAGAGGAATGGCCAGAGTACAGTTCCTTGTGGTGCACCAGTGCTGCTGACCTCCATCTCAGACACACAACCTTTCAGTCTCACAAACTGTGGTCTGTTTGTGAGGTAGTCATAGATCCAGGTGGTTGTGGAGGTATCCACCTGGAATTTATGGAGCTTCTCACATAACAAAGCAGGCTGAATGGTATTAAAAGCACTGAGAAATGAAAGAACATGACCCTCAGAGTGCTGCCTGAATGGTCCAGATGAGAGTGTGCTCTCTGGAGCAGGTATATGATGGCATCTTCAACCCCAAGTCCATTACGATATGCAAACTGGAATGGGTCCTGAAAGGTGTTTACTTGCTTGTTGAGGTGAGCCAGTAAGAGTCTCTCCAGGACTTTCATGATGTGAGATGTCAGGGCAACTGGTCTGTAGTCACTTGGTTCAGCTGGTTGTGTTTTTTTAGGCACTGGAACAAGGCAGGAGGTTTTCCACAGCACTGGGACTCTATTTTGTCTCAGACTGGTGTTGAAAAGGTGCTGGAGAATCGGACATAGTTGTTCTGAGCAGGTCTTGAGAACTCTGGGACTGACACCATCTGGACCTGCAGCCTTGTTCTGGTTCAGTTTCTCAAGTTGCTTCTTAACCTGATTGCAGGAGACAAACAAGGTGGAGGTCTCAGGATGTCCTGATGTGGAGGGAGATGAAGCTGTGTTCTGGTCCATGACTGAGCTGCAGGGTGACAGATTGGAGGCGTGACAGGAAAGCAGTGGGCTTATGGAGGGTGTGTGGTCTGTTGGGCTGGAGGTAGGGGGTGAACTGAACCTGTTGAAGACTATGTTCAGCTCATTAGCTCTGTCCAGACCTCCATCAGGCTGGTCCCCCTTTAACTTGAAGCCGGTGACCTTCTTCATTCCAGACCACACATCCCTCAGGTTATTCTGCTGGAGCTGACTTTCTAACTTCTTCCTGTAGTCCTCCTTGCACTTCTTAGTTTGTGTTTTAAGTTGTTTTTGTGTTGCCCTCAATAACTCCCTGTCTCCATCCCTGAAGGCTTTCTTTTTGATGTTCAGCAGCTTTTTCAGCTCACTGGTGATCCAGGGTTTGTTCTTGGGGAAGCACCTCACCTAACATGTCCAGGATGACACCAACGCTGGTTAACCAGCACTGCAATTCCACCACCCTTTAGCTTTCCGCTGTGTTGTCTACTGCGGTCTGCACGGACCGTTTTAAAGCCCGGTACAGACACATTACAGTCAGGGATGTGTTCATGCAGCCATGTCTCGGTGAAGCACAGAATACTGCACTCTCTGTATTCTTTCTGAAACCTTGTTAGCATCTCGAGCTCGTCCGTTTTGTTAGCTAGCGATCTCACATTACCCATGACGACGGTCGGGAGAAATGGTTTAAATCTCCATCGCTTTCTCAGTTGTCTCACTCCCGCTCTGCATCCTCTTCTCTTTCTTTTCAACTCCATCAGGATTTGATGTGTTGTTTCGCTGATAATCCTGATTTGGGAGGTTTAATCAGTTGATCCCGATTGTAAACAAGTCTTTCGTTGCCATGGAGACTCATCATAACAAGCCTGGAAAGAGCCAAAAATATGCACCAAAAAAAAAAAAAAAAAAATCCTCCTTGCAGCACACCCTCCGAACCGGCATGAAATCCTCTGAAAAAACAAAACCCTAATTTGAGGTAATGTCTATGTGAGAATAATTTATACTTTAAAAAAAAAATCAAGATATCAAGTCAGAGCTACTACAATTTGCTGCCATCAGACGGCGCAACCTAGAATCGAATGATAATGTATGTGTGTAAGAAGTGTATGTGAATTTATGTGTATGTAAAAGCAAGAACAGTGTGTGTGAGAGGAAAAATGTAAGTATGTGAGTGTGGGAATGAATTATGGCCTGTACAGCCGCTCATAGTTCCAGATGGGTCTTGCATCATCTAACCTGTGTTCACAGTGCACAGATAACAGACCAGATGACTACATGCATGCTGTATGGTCCTGTTCACCAGAGCAAAACTTCTGGCTTGAGGTGTGCAGAGATTTATCAACATGGCTCAGATGTAGAATCCCAGCTTCTTGGTCACTTGGGGGATATTAACATGGAAATGAACCTTGCACGTATTGTCTTTAGTGCCTTATGTATTGCAAAGAAAACTATTCTCATGAACTGGAAAAAAAGAAAGAATTTAAGCATCATTCAGTTCAGAAACCTCCTTTCACTTTTGGTCTTCCACTCCTGCTCTCAGCAAAGGCGGACGCTTCTATCTGTGCTCGTGTTTCCTCCCTCTCCTCCCGCTCTGCCCTGCAACGTTGTCCTTTCTGACTGTAAGCCTCTTTGTACATCTCTTTACTTCCACTCAAACTACATCATGGATTTGATTGGCTGGTCTATCAACGCAATTGATCAAATTTTCTCAACCCGAAAATCGGGCAGAGGGGAGCCCGCATGTCCTGAGGGGACGTTCAGGACTCATGGGCCAGGTGGAGACTGATGTGTCTGGCGGTTCTGTCCTCTGAGGACGTGGAGGATGTTTACATCTTTGGATTATTGGTGATCGGGATTCTGCTGATTGGTGCTGGTGGAGTCCTGATCTACCTCAAGACCCGTAAGATTCTGGCAGCAACTGGCAGGCTCCCAGAATTCTGTAACGGTATGGGCCGAGCTAGCAGTGCACAGATTCTTGTGTTGACCGGACTCGACCGTAAGCAGGATCCCAGTCTGGCTCACACTGGTCATTTGGCTGTAGTCCTGAAGCTGGTCCGCAAAATCGACAACAACATGGAGAAAATGTCTGCTACAATTGATGGAAATTGACCCCCCCATTCGGCTGTCTGGAGCTGCCAGGCTGAGATCTGCTATGGACTCAAGGCCGAGGGCAAATTGTTCTCCTCGCCTGGAACCCAAACAACAATCATATCTGGATTTGGCTTCCCAGCGGTCTTGGGCCGGTGCAACCCCCCCTGAGAACGGAAGAAGACATGTTCATAGACGCTCTGTCCCCCTCCTCATCTACCCACAGCCCTCTCCCACATGACTCACCGCCTTCCTGGACTTTGTGTGTCGTGTTCAGTCTGTGCTTCAGTGTATGAGTTTTTTTTCTCTGTATTTTCGGACCGCATCTTCCTGGTGCGGCCCGGAGTTACATGACCTTTTTTTGCCCTCGACCCCCTATGATCCTATTGTATCTCTGTTCTGATCTATTGTAAGGCAGCGCTGGTATAATAGCTGCATGGCGTGAGCTTGAGCTCGGTTCTGTATTGCTCTTTTGTCATGAATGTTACATGTCTGTATGTCTGATCTTGGATGAGCTGGCTTGAACTCTGAATTTTTCCCAGGGGGTTGAATAAAGTATCTTTGATTTGATTGATTTGATTTCAGACCACATCAGTAATGATGTCTGCCTCCTCAAAATATCAGTTGGATGAATTTTGTTCTCTCTGGTCTCCTGTGATCAGCTCCATCACTTAGTGTAGGGAGGGGAGTGTAACCTCATAGGGCTCCAGGTTGGGGGCTTTTTTTGGGATCTCGGATGGCTGCAGGTCTGCGGTGGGCTTCTGAGTGGCGATCTTGGCTGCTTTCCTGGTGTGGTGGCCGGGCTTCCAATCCTGTGGGGGTGGGTCAGTGGCTGTAGTTGCCTCGCTGAGGTGGGGTGAGGTTGCTGGTGGGGGCTGGAACGGTCCAGGCATCCAGGCTGCTGCAGGGTGGGCTGGGTGGAGGTCCTGGGTTCTGGTGCCGGGGAGGGAGGGGGGGGGGGGGGGGGGGGGGGGGGGGGGGGGGGGGGCAGGATATGCAGCTGTGGTGGTGGACAGGTTCGTGCCCTGGTGCTTGGACCAAGGGAGTTGGGCATGGGGATGGGAGGGGGGATGTTCTGTGTATGTGTTTGGCCATGTGGATGTGAGGGTCTGTGTGTGTATGATGGAGTGTGGTGGTCATGGGTTGGGCAGGTTGGGGTGTGTGTAAGGGTGGAATGTTTGTGTGGGTTGAGAGGGTGCAGTGGTATGTATGGGGGTGAAATAGAAAGATAGGGTTGTGTATGTGTGTGTGTGTGTTTGGGAGGTGCAGGGGCGGATGAGTGTGGGGGGTGTTTGGTGCAAGGTTAATGGTTAAGATTGAGGTGGGGGTCTTCATGAGTGGATGGAGGTCGAGGTGTGCGTGGATGTAGAGGTGTGGGTGGATGTGGGTGTGTCTGGGCCCACTGGGGCCTATTGCCCCTTACTGTGGAGGACTCTGGCTGGGACCCCCCCTCTGCCACCTCCTGGCTGGGTGCATGGCTGGTTTCAGGGCTGGGTGGTTGGGGTCTGCGCTTGGGGGTGGCTGCCGGCTGCCTGGGTCTTGGGGTCCACCTGGCCTCCCTCTTTCCTTTGTGTTGGCGGAGTTATATTGTGTGGGCGGGGTCACATTGGCATGATCACTCTTCTCTGAACACGTTCCACTCTGTATGTTCTGCATGTGACACAGTCACCGAGTCGCCTGCAGGTTTATTTACTAACAGCAGCCAGTTTTCTTCCAATGTGTCTGATCTAGCTTGTTAGTTTCTGGCGCTCCTGACAGTTGTTGGCTTTGTCCTCCTACAGGGTAAACATGAATCTGTGGTTGGCTTGTGTGTGTATGTGTATGGGCATGCTATGTGTGTGTGTGTGTGTGTGTGTGTGTGTGTGTGTGTGTGTGTGTGTGTGTGTGTGTATATGTGTATGTGTGTTTTTTTTTCTCTCTCTTCAGTCTTCTCTTTCCCTTTCTATCCTGTTTCTATCCTATCCGGTCCGGTCCAGCAGTACAAACTGTTAATCAAATAAATTATGCAAAATAAATAGAAAAATGAAACAAGAATCCAGAATATCCAGGGGAACTTATATCTATAAAGCTCCTCTTGGAAAACCATCATTCTGCTGCTTCAGTGCTGGACAAAACAAAACCAAAGAAAAAACAGGATAATTTCTTACCACCACAACATTACTGATCTCTTCCACTCTGGCTTTAGACCCCTGCACAGCACAGAATCAGCCTTATTGAGGCTTGTTAATGATATTCTTCTGGCTAACGAGGCTGGAGATTATGTGGTCCTGGTCCTGCTCAACTTAACGGCAGCATTTGACACAGTAGACCATGGGATCCTGTTGCATCGGTTCCAGAACCTGGTAGGGATCCAGGGTACGGCGCTAGATGGGTTCAGGTCTTACTTGGCGGGTAGAACCATGTGTGTGAGCATTGCTGGCTTTGAGTCTGTATCTGCTCCAGTGTCCTATGGGGTTCCACAAGGCTCAGTTTTAGGGCCCGTCATTTTATCTGCTATGGTTAGGGTCCATCCTGCGATGACATGGCATCTCTTTCCACCTATATGCTGATGACAGCCAAGTATATCGCCCCTTCACACGGCTGCCATCATGCCTCCATGACATCAGGAAGAGGACGGCCTTGACCTTCTTTAACTGTATGAAAATGACCGATTGTTGTGTTTGGGCCGAATGGTCCCCTTCCCGGTTGATTTGGGTCCCTTGTCCAGGTTTTAAGACTTACTGTCACTAATCTGGTATTTAAATTAGACAGTGATTTTGAACTGGATGTGGAGATTAAATCAGAGGTAAAGTCGAGCTTTTTTAACCTTAGTCAACTTGCAAAGATAAAATCATTTCTAACCAATCATCCTGGCATCCATCAGGAAGTAAGTAAGTACATTTTATTTATTCAGGAAAATTTAAAGACAGTACACACTGACCAAAGTGCTTTAAAGAGATAAAAATACCACAAAAAGAACAGGCAAACACAACAATTAAAAAGGAAAAACATACCCAAATGAACCCTACTCACAGACATGTAATTAATGTGTGGAGAATGCCACCAAGTAAAGATGTGTTTTTAACCGGGACTTAAAAACTGAACTGGAGAGACTGCATCTGAAATCAGTTGGTAGCTGATGATCAGATGTGATCATAAGTTGGCTTCACTCAGTAGCAGCAGCAGTGGGAGCAATGGACAGCAGGGGGCAGTATTGATCTTTTGCAGACTTGCTTTTCCGGTATGATCTGTAATCTCTTATCAAAGCAGAATTTAACAGCCTCCACAGTGACAGTGTTTGCTGTGTGATGATCAGGACTGAATTCCCAGCAGCTCATTATGAAACTGTTTTACACACTCTGACTCTCTCAGCTCATCAGGTTAAAATGCTCAGCAGTGACCGTTAATCCCTCCATTTTCCCTCCAGCAGACTGCTGCCTCTTACAAATCAGCCATGAAGTAGAAAGAGTTGAAAAGTTCCTGAGGTCTTAGAAGCACACATAAAGATGTCAGAAAAATCAAACACATAAAAAGAAAACTAATAAAAGCTTAAGGACAAAGATGATGCAGCTGAGGAAAATGGGGACTTCTCAGAAGAATTCATTAAAACATCTAAATGTCTTCAGCCTTTTATTGTCCTCTGCTGTAAGGTGATGAGTTCCAATAAACATTTAACTCCTAAACACACAGAGGATGTTTCATTAAAAAGGAAAGAAAAAAGCTGAGCCTGGTGGTTGTTGTCAAACAGCTTGGAGCGATGACAAGCATTCTGCCATTCATCATCCTGCAAAGACACAGTTAAAATGCCAAAACACTCTTTTCCATTTCTAGTTGACCAAACCATGCCCATCATTTGAGGTAATGCTGATCCAATCAGAGAACTGAGGCAGCATAACCAACCAGCCAATCACACGGCAGCATGTAGACGTGAAGTTCAAACTGAACATCAGAATGAGGAAGAAAGGTGAATTAAGATTGTTGGTCTAAGTGTTTAAAACCATCTTAGAGGTTTTTTCAGAAATTGTTCTGATGAAGAGAAAATAACCAGAGAGCAGCAGCAACAGAGAGGACGACGTGGTAATGGGAAGTGGACCTTTCATAAACTACAGGACATCTTCGTATTGCTCCACAATGATTTTAACTGCTGGATCTTGTGCAGGATGACAGCGAACAAGAGCCATCTTGGGGAAAAAAACAGCATTATTTCTTTCATTAAGTTTAAATCAGGAGAAAGAATTAATATTCTAGCTGAAAATATCTACATGTTTCAAACAAATGATTTCCCTCCAATGTTTTGTTAGAAATAGTGAATCTATGAAAAGTTTTGTGTTTAAGAAGCAAGGATGAGAACATTTTCTCCAGGTAGATAACATGCATGGAACTGTGGTCCATCTGTTCCTAAAAGAAGGACAGGATTACTTTCGATGATTCTAATTGCAGAACTGAAGTGCTGAAAGATGAAGGAAACTAACCTTAACAAAACAGTTATTAGGCTAACACAGTAAGCTGTTTGAGGGGATCCGTTTTCACTGCAGCACCACTAAACCTGCAGCAGAGCATGTGCAGTGATTACCCCTTTAAAAACTGCAATAGGAATGATCCGGGCCTGCCTTCTTTCTTGATTCTAACCATTCTGGAGTTTACTCAAGTATTTCTTAGATCTGCACTGGAGATTAAAGTTAGTGAAAGAGCACATGATTACATATAGACCCAATTGCTAGTAGACCCGATAGCATGTAGACCCGTTACCATGTAGACACGTTAGCATGTAGACACATTAGCATGTAGACCCGATCGCATGTAGACACGATAGCATGTAGATCCGATAGCATGTAGATCCGATAGCATATAGACCCGACAGCATGTAGACCCGATCGCATGTACACCGATACCATGTAGACCCTATAGCATGTAGACCCGATACCATGTAGACCCAATAGCATGTAGACCCATTAGCATGCAGACCCAATTGCATGTAGACCCATTAGCATGCAGACCCAATAGCATGTAGACCCGATAGCATGTAGACCCGATAGCATGTAGACCCGATAGCATGCAGACCTGAAAGCATGTAGGCCTAAAAGCATGTAGACCCGATAGCATGGAGACATAATAGGATGTAGACCCGATTGCATATAGACCCGATAGCATGTAGACCCGATTGCATGTAGACTTAATAGGATGTAGACCCAATAGCATGTAGACCCATTAGCATGCAGACCCAATTGCATGTAGACCCATTAGCATGTAGACCCGATAGCATGTAGACCCGATAGCATGTAGACCCAATTGCATGCAGACCCGAAAGCATGTAGACCCAGTAGCATATAGACCTGATTGCATGTATATCCGATAGCATGTAGTCCCGATAACATGTAGACTCGATAGCATGTAGGCCCGATAGCATGATAGACATGATAGCATGTAGACCCAACAGCATATAGATCCGATAGCATATAGACCCGATAGCATATAGACCCGATAGCATGTCGACCCGATCGCATGTACACCGATACCATGTAGACCCTATAGCATGTAGACCCGATAGCATGTAGACCCGATTGCATGCAGACCCGAAAGCATGTAGACCCAGTAGCATATAGACCTGATTGCATGTATATCCGATAGCATGTAGACCCAATAGCATGTAGACCTGATAGCATGTAGATCCGATAGCATTTGGGCCCGATCGCACGTAGACATAATAGCATGTAGTCCCGATAACATGTAGACTCGATAGCATGTAGGCCCAATACCATGTAGACATGATAGCATGTGGACCCGATCGCATGTAGACACGATTGCATGTAGTCCCGATAGCATGTAGACTCGATAGCATGTAGGCCCGATAGCATGTAGACATGATAGCATGTGGACCCGATCGCATGTAGACACGATAGCATGTAGATCCGATAGCATGTAGATCCGATAGCATATAGATCTGATAGCATATAGACCCAATAGCATGTAGACCCGATCGCATGTACACCGATACCATGTAGACCCTATAGCATGTACACCTGATATCATGTAGACCCAATAGCATGTAGATCCGAAAGCATGTAGACCCAGTAGCATATAGACCTGATTGCATGTAGATCCGATAGCATGTAGACCCAATAGCATGTAGACCTGATAGCATGTAGATCCAATAGCATGTAGACCCGATAGCATGTGGACCCGATCGCACGTAGACATGATAGCATGTAGTCCCGATAACATGTAGACTCGATAGCATGTAGGCCCGATAGCATGATAGACATGATAGCATGTAGACCCAATAGCATGTAGATCCGATAGCATATAGACCCGATAGCATGTCGACCCGATCGCATGTACACCGATACCATGTAGACCCTATAGCATGTAGACCCGATAGCATGTAGACCCTATAGCATGTACACCCGATATCATGTAGACCCAATAGCATGTAGATCTGATGGCATGTAGCCCCGATAGCATGTATGGATGGAAGGATGGATGGATGGATTGATGGATGGATGGATGGATGGATGGATGGATGGATTGATGGATGGATGGATGGATGGATGGATGGATGAAACAGCAGGCTATTTGCCATTCTGTATCAGCAGCAGGGCTCTGAAGCGGTGAAGCCGGTGTAAACAGGTCAGGCAGTTGTCTATAGATCTAGATAGATTCCAATCCATCTGCTTTAGCAACTCATCACATTCACTGTTAACAAATTTCAGGATAAAGGACAGTTTCACCATCGTGTCCACAGCTCATTCAGAAACTGATCCAGTCTCAGTAGAAGAAATCAGTCGGTCAGACTGAAGACCAGGGAGACGAAATGTCTGGGAACACTGATGATGAGGAGCAAGCTGATAATTCACCTGTCAGAATTCATTTAGGCTAGACCGGTGACACACACACACACACACACACACACACACACACACACACACACGCGCGCGCACACTCACACGCTCTGTGGCTTTAATTCCAGAATCTCATTTCAGATCTGATTAATTACTCTCTCACGCTTGACGTAGAAAATCATTAGCAAAACTGAAGGGATTAACATGCATGCAGTCACACACACACAGACGCGCACACACACAAGCATACACACACACATTTTATGTCACTGTTATGATTGTGTTACATTTTACATTTTGCTGGATGGCATTAATCTGGCCTCCAGTACCACTGTGAGGAATCTTGGAGTCATTATTGACCAGGACTTGTCTTTTAGCTCACATTTAAAACAGGTTTCTAGAACCGCCTTCTTCCACCTGCGTAATATTGCAAAAATTAGGAGCATCTTGTCTCAGAAAGATGCAGAAAAAATCCAGGATAAAGTTTAAAATTCTTCTCCTCACATATAAAGCTCTCCATGACCAAGCTCCATTGTACATAAAAGATCTTATAGTTCCATATATTCCAAATAGAGCACTTGGCTCTCAGACTGCAGGTTTACTGCTGGTTCCCGGAGTCTCAAAGAGTCCTATGGGAGGAAGGGCCTTTAGCCATCAGGCTCCTCTCTGATGGAACCAGCTCCCACCGTGGGTTCGGGAGGCAGAGTCCCTCCACACCTTTAAGATGGAGCTGAAAACCTTCCTTTTCCATGATTCTTATAGTTAGGATATGAGCATCTCCTGAGTTGGAGTCTGCATGTACGGGACCCAACTGTCCAGGTTCTGCTCATTGCTCTTATAGTTATGGGTAGTCTAGCCATCCATTACTTATGTAGCAATGGGGATGTTACCTGATGCACTGAGAAGTACCTCGCTCTATTTCTCTAATATATTAATGTATAAATATATGCCAATATGGCCGTCTCTAACTTATTTCTCCTTTTTTCCGCAGGTCTTCCTGAATAAGTGCAGTTGTGCATGTTGTTCTGTCTTTCCTGTCCTCTCCACCCCAACCAGTCGAGGCAGATGGCTGCCCTCCCTGAGCCGGGTTCTGCCGGAGGTTTTCTTCCTGTTAAAGGGGAGTTTTTTCCTTCCCACTGTCGCCTCGTGCAGCTCAGGATGGAGGATTGGATCCAAGTCATGACTCGATGCTATCAGTTGGTTTCTATTATAGGATGTGTATGAATTGGCAGGAAATGATGTGGATGTGGATTCATGTTTGTAAAGTGCCCTGTGACAACATTGTTGTGAAGTGGCGCTGTACAAATAAAGTTGAATTGAACTGAATTTAAAAGAAAAACCCAGACTGAATTAATAATTCATTCCCTGCTTGTGTGTGAGGGTGTGTAGTTGTGTGTGTGTTGTAAAGACCTGGGCAGTGTGACACCGAAGGTCCCATGAAAACAACGTATCAATCAGTAGTTTATAGGTTGACCCTTTGTTCCTAAAGCAAAGTTCTCATCTTCCTTTAAATGATGCTTTCAGAGAAGCAATGAGCTCATGTCTAATCCCACCAGTCACCAGTGCACTCAATGGGTTCCACCTGATTTCCTCAAAGATCGTCCAGTAGTGAGCTGGGAAAGCTGGCTAGACTGGAAATCTGTTGAACTTTGCTTTCAGCTTCAGGTAGAATGCAGGGTGGACTGTCTGCTTAGGATAGACTGATGTCTGCGTACGGTGGACGGATGTCTGCGTACGGTGGAGGGATGTCTGCGTACGGTGGAGGGATGTCTGCGTACGGTGGAGGGATGTCTGCGTACGGTGGACGGATGTCTGCGTACGGTGGACGGGTGTCTGCGTACGGTGGACGGGTGTCTGCGTACGGTGGACGGGTGTCTGCGTACGGTGGACGGGTGTCTGCGTACGGTGGACGGGTGTCTGCGTACGGTGGACGGATGTCTGCGTACGGTCGACGGGTGTCTGCGTACGGTGGACGGGTGTCTGCGTACGGTGGACGGGTGTCTGCGTACGGTGGACGGGTGTCTGCGTACGGTGGAGGGATGTCTGCGTACGGTCGACGGGTGTCTGCGTACGGTGGACGGATGTCTGCGTACGGTGGACGGGTGTCTGCGTACGGTGGAGGGATGTCTGCGTACGGTCGACGGGTGTCTGCGTACGGTGGACGGATGTCTGCGTACGGTGGACGGATGTCTGCGTACGGTGGAGGGATGTCTGCGTACGGTGGACGGGTGTCTGCGTACGGTGGACGGGTGTCTGCGTACGGTGGACGGGTGTCTGCGTACGGTGGACGGATGTCTGCGTACGGTGGACGGGTGTCTGCGTACGGTGGACGGGTGTCTGCGTACGGTGGACGGATGTCTGCGTACGGTGGAGGGATGTCTGCGTACGGTGGACGGATGTCTGCGTACGGTGGAGGGATGTCTGCGTACGGTGGAGGGATGTCTGCGTACGGTGGACGGATGTCTGCGTACGGTGGAGGGATGTCTGCGTACGGTGGACGGATGTCTGCGTACGGTGGACGGATGTCTGCGTACGGTCGACGGGTGTCTGCGTACGGTGGACGGGTGTCTGCGTACGGTGGACGGATGTCTGCGTACGGTGGACGGGTGTCTGCGTACGGTGGACGGATGTCTGCGTACGGTGGACGGGTGTCTGCGTACGGTGGACGGGTGTCTGCGTACGGTGGACGGGTGTCTGCGTACGGTGGACGGGTGTCTGCGTACGGTGGACGGGTGTCTGCGTACGGTGGAGGGATGTCTGCGTACGGTGGAGGGATGTCTGCGTACGGTGGACGGGTGTCTGCGTACGGTGGACGGGTGTCTGCGTACGGTGGACGGGTGTCTGCGTACGGTGGACGGATGTCTGCGTACGGTGGACGGATGTCTGCGTACGGTGGACGGGTGTCTGCGTACGGTGGACGGGTGTCTGCGTACGGTGGACGGGTGTCTGCGTACGGTGGACGGGTGTCTGCGTACGGTGGACGGGTGTCTGCGTACGGTGGACGGGTGTCTGCGTACGGTGGACGGGTGTCTGCGTACGGTGGACGGATGTCTGCGTACGGTGGACGGATGTCTGCGTACGGTGGACGGATGTCTGCGTACGGTGGACGGATGTCTGCGTACGGTGGACGGATGTCTGCGTACGGTGGACGGGTGTCTGCGTACGGTGGACGGATGTCTGCGTACGGTGGACGGGTGTCTGCGTACGGTGGAGGGATGTCTGCGTACGGTCGACGGGTGTCTGCGTACGGTGGAGGGATGTCTGCGTACGGTGGACGGGTGTCTGCGTACGGTGGACGGGTGTCTGCGTACGGTGGAGGGATGTCTGCGTACGGTGGAGGGATGTCTGCGTACGGTGGAGGGATGTCTGCGTACGGTGGACGGGTGTCTGCGTACGGTGGACGGATGTCTGCGTACGGTGGACGGGTGTCTGCGTACGGTGGACGGGTGTCTGCGTACGGTGGAGGGATGTCTGCGTACGGTGGACGGATGTCTGCGTACGGTGGAGGGATGTCTGCGTACGGTGGACGGATGTCTGCGTACGGTGGAGGGATGTCTGCGTACGGTGGACGGATGTCTGCGTACGGTGGACGGATGTCTGCGTACGGTGGAGGGATGTCTGCGTACGGTGGACGGATGTCTGCGTACGGTGGAGGGATGTCTGCGTACGGTGGACGGATGTCTGCGTACGGTGGACGGATGTCTGCGTACGGTGGAGGGATGTCTGCGTACGGTGGAGGGATGTCTGCGTACGGTGGACGGATGTCTGCGTACGGTGGAGGGATGTCTGCGTACGGTGGAGGGATGTCTGCGTACGGTGGAGGGATGTCTGCGTACGGTGGAGGGATGTCTGCGTACGGTGGACGGATGTCTGCGTACGGTGGACGGGTGTCTGCGTACGGTGGACGGGTGTCTGCGTACGGTGGACGGGTGTCTGCGTACGGTGGACGGGTGTCTGCGTACGGTGGACGGATGTCTGCGTACGGTGGACGGGTGTCTGCGTACGGTGGACGGGTGTCTGCGTACGGTGGACGGATGTCTGCGTACGGTCGACGGGTGTCTGCGTACGGTGGACGGGTGTCTGCGTACGGTGGACGGGTGTCTGCGTACGGTGGACGGATGTCTGCGTACGGTGGACGGATGTCTGCGTACGGTGGAGGGATGTCTGCGTACGGTGGACGGATGTCTGCGTACGGTGGACGGATGTCTGCGTACGGTCGACGGGTGTCTGCGTACGGTGGACGGATGTCTGCGTACGGTGGACGGATGTCTGCGTACGGTGGACGGGTGTCTGCGTACGGTGGACGGATGTCTGCGTACGGTGGACGGGTGTCTGCGTACGGTGGACGGATGTCTGCGTACGGTGGACGGGTGTCTGCGTACGGTGGACGGATGTCTGCGTACGGTGGACGGATGTCTGCGTACGGTGGACGGGTGTCTGCGTACGGTGGACGGATGTCTGCGTACGGTGGACGGGTGTCTGCGTACGGTGGACGGGTGTCTGCGTACGGTGGAGGGATGTCTGCGTACGGTGGAGGGATGTCTGCGTACGGTGGACGGGTGTCTGCGTACGGTGGACGGGTGTCTGCGTACGGTGGACGGGTGTCTGCGTACGGTGGACGGGTGTCTGCGTACGGTGGACGGGTGTCTGCGTACGGTGGAGGGATGTCTGCGTACGGTGGAGGGATGTCTGCGTACGGTGGACGGGTGTCTGCGTACGGTGGACGGGTGTCTGCGTACGGTGGACGGGTGTCTGCGTACGGTGGACGGATGTCTGCGTACGGTGGAGGGATGTCTGCGTACGGTGGACGGGTGTCTGCGTACGGTGGACGGATGTCTGCGTACGGTGGACGGGTGTCTGCGTACGGTGGACGGATGTCTGCGTACGGTGGACGGATGTCTGCGTACGGTGGAGGGATGTCTGCGTACGGTGGACGGGTGTCTGCGTACGGTGGACGGGTGTCTGCGTACGGTGGACGGGTGTCTGCGTACGGTGGACGGATGTCTGCGTACGGTGGACGGATGTCTGCGTACGGTGGACGGATGTCTGCGTACGGTGGACGGATGTCTGCGTACGGTGGACGGGTGTCTGCGTACGGTGGACGGATGTCTGCGTACGGTGGACGGGTGTCTGCGTACGGTGGAGGGATGTCTGCGTACGGTCGACGGGTGTCTGCGTACGGTGGAGGGATGTCTGCGTACGGTGGACGGGTGTCTGCGTACGGTGGACGGGTGTCTGCGTACGGTGGAGGGATGTCTGCGTACGGTGGAGGGATGTCTGCGTACGGTGGAGGGATGTCTGCGTACGGTGGACGGGTGTCTGCGTACGGTGGACGGATGTCTGCGTACGGTGGACGGGTGTCTGCGTACGGTGGACGGGTGTCTGCGTACGGTGGAGGGATGTCTGCGTACGGTGGACGGATGTCTGCGTACGGTGGAGGGATGTCTGCGTACGGTGGACGGATGTCTGCGTACGGTGGAGGGATGTCTGCGTACGGTGGACGGATGTCTGCGTACGGTGGACGGATGTCTGCGTACGGTGGAGGGATGTCTGCGTACGGTGGACGGATGTCTGCGTACGGTGGAGGGATGTCTGCGTACGGTGGACGGATGTCTGCGTACGGTGGACGGATGTCTGCGTACGGTGGAGGGATGTCTGCGTACGGTGGAGGGATGTCTGCGTACGGTGGAGGGATGTCTGCGTACGGTGGAGGGATGTCTGCGTACGGTGGACGGATGTCTGCGTACGGTGGAGGGATGTCTGCGTACGGTGGACGGATGTCTGCGTACGGTGGAGGGATGTCTGCGTACGGTGGACGGATGTCTGCGTACGGTGGACGGGTGTCTGCGTACGGTGGACGGGTGTCTGCGTACGGTGGACGGGTGTCTGCGTACGGTGGACGGGTGTCTGCGTACGGTGGAGGGATGTCTGCGTACGGTGGACGGATGTCTGCGTACGGTGGACGGGTGTCTGCGTACGGTGGAGGGATGTCTGCGTACGGTGGACGGGTGTCTGCGTACGGTGGACGGGTGTCTGCGTACGGTGGAGGGATGTCTGCGTACGGTGGACGGATGTCTGCGTACGGTGGAGGGATGTCTGCGTACGGTGGACGGATGTCTGCGTACGGTGGAGGGATGTCTGCGTACGGTGGACGGATGTCTGCGTACGGTGGAGGGATGTCTGCGTACGGTGGACGGATGTCTGCGTACGGTGGAGGGATGTCTGCGTACGGTCGACGGGTGTCTGCGTACGGTGGAGGGATGTCTGCGTACGGTGGACGGATGTCTGCGTACGGTGGACGGGTGTCTGCGTACGGTGGAGGGATGTCTGCGTACGGTGGACGGATGTCTGCGTACGGTGGAGGGATGTCTGCGTACGGTGGACGGGTGTCTGCGTACGGTGGACGGATGTCTGCGTACGGTGGAGGGATGTCTGCGTACGGTGGAGGGATGTCTGCGTACGGTCGACGGGTGTCTGCGTACGGTGGAGGGATGTCTGCGTACGGTGGACGGGTGTCTGCGTACGGTGGACGGGTGTCTGCGTACGGTCGACGGGTGTCTGCGTACGGTGGAGGGATGTCTGCGTACGGTGGACGGGTGTCTGCGTACGGTGGACGGATGTCTGCGTACGGTGGACGGGTGTCTGCGTACGGTGGAGGGATGTCTGCGTACGGTGGACGGATGTCTGCGTACGGTGGACGGGTGTCTGCGTACGGTGGAGGGATGTCTGCGTACGGTGGACGGGTGTCTGCGTACGGTGGAGGGATGTCTGCGTACGGTGGACGGATGTCTGCGTACGGTGGACGGGTGTCTGCGTACGGTGGACGGATGTCTGCGTACGGTGGACGGATGTCTGCGTACGGTGGAGGGATGTCTGCGTACGGTGGAGGGATGTCTGCGTACGGTGGACGGGTGTCTGCGTACGGTGGAGGGATGTCTGCGTACGGTGGACGGATGTCTGCGTACGGTGGACGGGTGTCTGCGTACGGTGGAGGGATGTCTGCGTACGGTGGACGGATGTCTGCGTACGGTGGACGGGTGTCTGCGTACGGTGGACGGATGTCTGCGTACGGTGGACGGGTGTCTGCGTACGGTGGACGGATGTCTGCGTACGGTGGACGGATGTCTGCGTACGGTGGACGGGTGTCTGCGTACGGTGGACGGATGTCTGCGTACGGTGGACGGATGTCTGCGTACGGTGGACGGATGTCTGCGTACGGTGGACGGGTGTCTGCGTACGGTGGACGGATGTCTGCGTACGGTGGACGGATGTCTGCGTACGGTGGACGGGTGTCTGCGTACGGTGGACGGGTGTCTGCGTACGGTGGACGGGTGTCTGCGTACGATGGAGGGATGTCTGCGTACGGTGGACGGATGTCTGCGTACGGTGGAGGGATGTCTGCGTACGGTGGACGGGTGTCTGCGTACGGTGGACGGATGTCTGCGTACGGTGGACGGGTGTCTGCGTACGGTGGACGGATGTCTGCGTACGGTGGACGGATGTCTGCGTACGGTGGAGGGATGTCTGCGTACGGTGGACGGATGTCTGCGTACGGTGGACGGATGTCTGCGTACGGTGGACGGATGTCTGCGTACGGTGGACGGGTGTCTGCGTACGGTGGAGGGATGTCTGCGTACGGTGGACGGGTGTCTGCGTACGGTGGACGGATGTCTGCGTACGGTGGACGGATGTCTGCGTACGGTGGACGGATGTCTGCGTACGGTGGACGGATGTCTGCGTACGGTGGACGGATGTCTGCGTACGGTGGACGGATGTCTGCGTACGGTGGACGGATGTCTGCGTACGGTGGACGGGTGTCTGCGTACGGTGGAGGGATGTCTGCGTACGGTGGACGGGTGTCTGCGTACGGTCGATGGGTGTCTGCGTACGGTGGACGGGTGTCTGCGTACGGTGGACGGATGTCTGCGTACGGTGGACGGGTGTCTGCGTACGGTGGACGGGTGTCTGCGTACGGTGGACGGGTGTCTGCGTACGGTGGACGGGTGTCTGCGTACGGTGGACGGGTGTCTGCGTACGGTGGACGGATGTCTGCGTACGGTCGATGGGTGTCTGCGTACGGTGGACGGGTGTCTGCGTACGGTGGACGGGTGTCTGCGTACGGTGGACGGGTGTCTGCGTACGGTGGAGGGATGTCTGCGTACGGTGGACGGGTGTCTGCGTACGGTGGACGGGTGTCTGCGTACGGTGGAGGGATGTCTGCGTACGGTCGATGGGTGTCTGCGTACGGTGGACGGGTGTCTGCGTACGGTGGACGGGTGTCTGCGTACGGTGGAGGGATGTCTGCGTACGGTGGACGGGTGTCTGCGTACGGTGGACGGATGTCTGCGTACGGTGGACGGGTGTCTGCGTACGGTGGACGGATGTCTGCGTACGATGGAGGGATGTCTGCGTACGGTGGACGGATGTCTGCGTACGGTGGACGGATGTCTGCGTACGGTGGACGGATGTCTGCGTACGGTGGACGGGTGTCTGCGTACGGTGGAGGGATGTCTGCGTACGGTGGACGGATGTCTGCGTACGGTGGAGGGATGTCTGCGTACGGTGGACGGATGTCTGCGTACGGTGGACGGATGTCTGCGTACGGTGGACGGATGTCTGCGTACGGTGGACGGATGTCTGCGTACGGTGGACGGTTGTCTGCGTACGGTGGACGGGTGTCTGCGTACGGTGGACGGATGTCTGCGTACGGTGGAGGGATGTCTGCGTACGGTGGACGGATGTCTGCGTACGGTGGACGGATGTCTGCGTACGGTGGACGGATGTCTGCGTACGGTGGACGGATGTCTGCGTACGGTCGACGGGTGTCTGCGTACGGTGGACGGGTGTCTGCGTACGGTGGACGGGTGTCTGCGTACGATGGAGGGATGTCTGCGTACGGTGGAGGGATGTCTGCGTACGGTGGAGGGATGTCTGCGTACGGTGGACGGATGTCTGCGTACGATGGAGGGATGTCTGCGTACGGTGGAGGGATGTCTGCGTACGGTGGACGGATGTCTGCGTACGGTGGACGGGTGTCTGCGTACGATGGAGGGATGTCTGCGTACGGTGGACGGATGTCTGCGTACGGTGGACGGGTGTCTGCGTACGGTGGAGGGATGTCTGCGTACGGTGGACGGATGTCTGCGTACGGTGGAGGGATGTCTGCGTACGGTGGACGGATGTCTGCGTACGGTGGACGGGTGTCTGCGTACGGTGGACGGGTGTCTGCGTACGATGGAGGGATGTCTGCGTACGGTGGACGGGTGTCTGCGTACGGTGGACGGGTGTCTGCGTACGGTGGACGGATGTCTGCGTACGGTGGACGGATGTCTGCGTACGGTGGACGGGTGTCTGCGTACGGTGGACGGGTGTCTGCGTACGGTGGACGGGTGTCTGCGTACGGTGGAGGGATGTCTGCGTACGGTGGACGGGTGTCTGCGTACGGTGGACGGGTGTCTGCGTACGGTGGACGGGTGTCTGCGTACGGTGGACGGGTGTCTGCGTACGATGGAGGGATGTCTGCGTACGGTGGACGGGTGTCTGCGTACGGTGGACGGGTGTCTGCGTACGGTGGACGGGTGTCTGCGTACGGTGGACGGATGTCTGCGTACGGTGGACGGATGTCTGCGTACGGTGGACGGGTGTCTGCGTACGGTGGACGGGTGTCTGCGTACGGTGGACGGATGTCTGCGTACGGTCGACGGGTGTCTGCGTACGGTGGACGGGTGTCTGCGTACGGTGGACGGATGTCTGCGTACGGTGGACGGGTGTCTGCGTACGGTGGACGGGTGTCTGCGTACGGTGGACGGATGTCTGCGTACGGTGGACGGATGTCTGCGTACGGTGGACGGATGTCTGCGTACGGTGGACGGATGTCTGCGTACGGTGGACGGGTGTCTGCGTACGGTGGACGGGTGTCTGCGTACGGTGGACGGATGTCTGCGTACGGTGGACGGGTGTCTGCGTACGGTGGACGGGTGTCTGCGTACGGTGGACGGATGTCTGCGTACGGTGGACGGGTGTCTGCGTACGGTGGACGGATGTCTGCGTACGGTGGACGGATGTCTGCGTACGGTGGACGGGTGTCTGCGTACGGTGGACGGATGTCTGCGTACGGTGGACGGGTGTCTGCGTACGGTGGACGGATGTCTGCGTACGGTGGACGGGTGTCTGCGTACGGTGGACGGATGTCTGCGTACGGTGGACGGGTGTCTGCGTACGGTGGACGGGTGTCTGCGTACGGTGGACGGATGTCTGCGTACGGTGGACGGATGTCTGCGTACGGTGGACGGATGTCTGCGTACGGTGGACGGGTGTCTGCGTACGGTGGACGGATGTCTGCGTACGGTGGACGGGTGTCTGCGTACGGTGGACGGGTGTCTGCGTACGGTGGAGGGATGTCTGCGTACGGTGGAGCGATGTCTGCGTACGGTGGACGGATGTCTGCGTACGGTGGACGGATGTCTGCGTACGGTGGACGGGTGTCTGCGTACGGTGGACGGGTGTCTGCGTACGGTGGACGGGTGTCTGCGTACGGTGGAGGGATGTCTGCGTACGGTGGAGGGATGTCTGCGTACGGTGGACGGGTGTCTGCGTACGGTGGACGGGTGTCTGCGTACGGTGGACGGGTGTCTGCGTACGGTGGACGGGTGTCTGCGTACGGTGGAGGGATGTCTGCGTACGGTGGAGGGATGTCTGCGTACGGTGGACGGGTGTCTGCGTACGGTGGACGGGTGTCTGCGTACGGTGGACGGGTGTCTGCGTACGGTGGAGGGATGTCTGCGTACGGTGGAGGGATGTCTGCGTACGGTGGACGGGTGTCTGCGTACGGTGGAGGGATGTCTGCGTACGGTGGACGGATGTCTGCGTACGGTGGACGGGTGTCTGCGTACGGCGGACGGGTGTCTGCGTACGGTGGAGGGATGTCTGCGTACGGTGGACGGGTGTCTGCGTACGGTGGACGGGTGTCTGCGTACGGTGGACGGGTGTCTGCGTACGGTGGACGGATGTCTGCGTACGGTGGACGGGTGTCTGCGTACGGTGGACGGGTGTCTGCGTACGGTGGACGGATGTCTGCGTACGGTGGACGGATGTCTGCGTACAGTGGACGGGTGTCTGCGTACGGTGGACGGGTGTCTGCGTACGGTGGAGGGATGTCTGCGTACGGTGGACGGGTGTCTGCGTACGGTGGACGGGTGTCTGCGTACGGTGGACGGGTGTCTGCGTACGGTGGACGGATGTCTGCGTACGGTGGACGGGTGTCTGCGTACGGTGGACGGGTGTCTGCGTACGGTGGACGGATGTCTGCGTACGGTGGACGGATGTCTGCGTACGGTGGACGGGTGTCTGCGTACGGTGGACGGGTGTCTGCGTACGGTGGACGGATGTCTGCGTACGGTGGACGGGTGTCTGCGTACGGTGGACGGATGTCTGCGTACGGTGGAGGGATGTCTGCGTACGGTGGACGGGTGTCTGCGTACGGTTTACAGTTCTGTTCAGACAAAACAGAAACAGGGAGACCAAAGATGCTGGCCCATACTGCCTGCCACTCTGACACTGCTTTTTCACCATGTTGCTTTCAGCAACACTCTCTTTTTGAGATCTCAGATCCTTTGTAACCCAACATAGCCCGCTGCCGGCCCAAAGTCATCTACCACTGGGGTTAGCAGGAGGTAACTTCTGCTACAGCAACGGCTTCAGAAGCTAACCTCCAGCCAACATGCAGATTACTTTTGCTTCTTGTGGAATTTACCTCTGGTCTGTGCTTGCTTGGGTTCTCCAGTCATTCCTCCATTTCCCAGTGACCGTGATCCTCCAGCATTCAGAGGCAGAGCTTTTCCAGCTCGCTGGACTGTCGCCACTTATGCTCCATCTCCACCTGGACCTTGGGGTTTTTCCCCAGCGGAGATCTATTCACTGGGGCTCACATCAAAATTACCACTCAGATAACTCCAACCAGATAAAGTCCATTTGGTCCACATCCATCAGAACACCAGTCAGGCTCTTGATTACAGTGTACTAGCCAGTCTAGCTAGCTCCACTATCTGCTGCAACACCACCAGAAGTTTCGGCCTGTTGAATATCCACTCAATAGGGTCATCTTGTCTATGATCTCCTTGTCCCCCATCAGTTGGATTATGGCAATGTTTCTTTCTTTTTTCTTCTATCCCACAACAACAGGTCAATGCCTGCCTATGGTATGACATAGGAGTATGGTAGGCCTGGTGTTTGTATGCAGTTGGGCCGATCTAGCTGATGCTGGGGAAACATGCTCTTGCACTCGAGTTTAGGGTAACAGTTGTGTTTCAGTTTCCATAGATACCATACAAATTCAGCAAGTAGCTCCAAAATCAAGAAACACATAATCACAAACTGACCAATCACAAGGGGAAAGTTCAGCCTATCTGAGCTGCAGCAGGTATACATGTCGGTCCTGGAAGAGGTGCAGGCACACAGGGAGCATTTGGTGGTGCTGTGCAGACAGCGCTCCAGTATAAATCCTTACTGAACTTTCACACCAACTTCACCAGTGAAAAACTGAAATGATGCTGCAGAAACAAAAATTGATGCATCATTCTGGCTCAGACTGGTTTCTGGACAGAGTATTTGAAAGTCTATGGTGGAACTTCGTAGGTGTGTAGGGAAAGCAGACCTTTTCAGGAAACATTTAGGTCATGCGACCAAACCAAAGTTCAGCACAATGGTTTGATACGTTTGCTTCATGTGAGACGACACATGCATCAGCGCCTCGGGTGTAAGAGGATCATCAGTAAGTGTACCAGTCTACTTGTACCCACAAGAAATACATATTTGTGTTGTAGTCAACATCTGCTCTGTGGCTTGCTATCATGCTGATTTGTGCCCAGATGGGTGAAAACAGGACTCAGAGCATTAATGACCAGGTCTGTCTTCTGCTGCTGAGACCATCTGCTTCAAGGATGAATGTGTTGCGCGCTCAGAGATGATAGTTGGCATATCTAGGTTGGAACCAGTGCTTATCTGACTTCCTGTTCTCTGGCCTCAGCTGGACATTCTAGTCCAGACAACTGCTGCTCACTGGATATTTTTCCCTCTTCAGACAACAAAAGTAAGACCAGTTCAGGAGAAAGTGATTTCCTCAAGAGAAAGTTGTTGTGGTAGAGGTCAGAGGTTCGTAACAAGGCATGAAACCAGTTGGAATCCATTTTCATGGTGTGACAGCCTGTGTGGGAATGGATTAGTGCCGGTCCTTCGCATGCACTCAGACTGACATACAAAAATTAACCTTGTGGCTCAGTGTTTAACAGCACATAGAGTGTAACCACCACAGTGTGTTCAGGAGAAAAACACTGAAATGATCACAGCAGATGGGTCCGAATGGACTCAGTGAAGAGAATCTGACATTTGTGTCTCTTTTATCTTGAGCAAAGCCCTCAGTTTGACAGGTCTGCAGGTCAGGAGGCATTCCTCCCCTGTAACTACCTTATTCTTCTCTACAGACAGCTGATTTAGTTGGACCAGCGCATCAACAAAAGAGAAACTTTCAGCCAGTGGGGACGCATTCATTTTGTGTGGCCTTATGGAGATAATTTCTTATGACGTGCATGCAGTTCCTTACTTACATATCTCCTCATAATGTCCAGGTTTCCCACATGTCCTTACTTGCAGAGCTGGTTTTCTGGAATATTGCTTCATGTTCATCATGATCCTGACAAGGAGGTGGCTTTGAACTGCTAGCTTAGTCAAATCCTGGTGCGGACTAATTGTTTTTGGCCATGCAGTGAACTGTTTCTCAGTGAGACCTGTTGGTTGTGATCCTGCACATTTTAACTTTCCACACCTCCCGCCCTGTGGGTTGTAATGCTGCCACTTCTGAGACAAAGTGGCGTCTTCGCACACAAAACTGCTGTTTTCAAATCAGTAAACCAATCTGCAGAAACATATTTAAAGGTACAGCGTGCAACAAAAGGTCAATGACAGAAAAACACAAAAACTGTTTTTCTATTGGTCTTCAGGGACTGCTAAAATAATAGTTTTAATTCTCTAAGAATGAAGCACTAATATCTGCTCACTGTGGGTCAACATGCAGCTGCTGCCACCGTTTTTACTATGGTGTCTCTGAATGGACACACAAGTTATAAAACTGCAGAAGCAGCTTTGTTTTATTGGTACTAGAGCACAGTTTGGGATAAGTAATGCCTTAAAAGCATCAAAGAAAAAGAAAGTATACGCATTTATCTGTATGTTTACTCTGCTGGGTCTGTCCTCATCAGTCTGATTCAATCCACCTGGCTTTACATAACTGTTTCCTAGTTTCATTTTCCCACTGCTTTACTTATGTCTTAATTTCTCTCCAGTTGTTTTCTTTCTGCCAGATGCCTCTATGGTTTATTCAAGGTTGCCTACCCAGTATATGTTCTTGAATGACTCATCTTTACCTTGCCCACAATGGACCTCTCTTGCCTCTTTGGCTATCTGGACACAAACCCAAGCTTTGTTTCTGGACCAATCCTTGCCAGTCGATTCTGTTAAGTCCTGTCTATTGATCATTGCCTATTTCAGACCACATTACTGGACTCTGGACTCTAATGTTTACTCTGCTGGCAAGAATCAGTCACCAACTCTGAAAGCCTCCTCTCACCATCTTCAACAATATCCCAGCAGTTTCAATCATCAGGCCCAGGAACCATCATCTACCACCAGACCCAGAAGGTACCAACAGCCAACAGTACAAGTAATTGGGTACATCAGCAGGAGCTAGCTTGAGGCAACCAACCAAGCTAGCAGCCACCAGCAGCCACCAAGCTGGTAGTTACCAGTCAATGGAGCTACTAGGTCCAACCAAGTCACCTCCAGCAGCAGCAGTAGGAAACTGGCAAACAGTCTTCGCCTAGTGACTGAAGAACAATGGGGCTCCAAAAAACTGAATTTAAACATGAAAATGAGCAAGTTTTACTGGAAGAAGTAAGTAATTTATTTTATAAAGCAGAAGAAAACGTTCACAGTCCTGCTCCAAGCAGCAAGAAGACCATTTTCAATGGTTTGGTAAAATGATCCTGGACTCAACTAACTCCAGACTGGACTCATTAACAAGAGAAATGCAGGAGAATAAAATGTATCTTCAGTTCACCCAGAAGGAGGTGGGTGTTCTTAAAAATAACAATTCAAATCTTACTGATCACAGCAAGTAGCCTGGCAAGCCAGACTCTCTAGCTGTACCAGCGTAGAGTCTGGGGACTCACTCGCATCAACAGATTTCTAGGGCGGGACAAACAAGCGTGGAGTTACCAATCAGAAAAATGATGGACGTGACGTCAGTAAAGCTGCAGCCCACAACGTCAAGAAGTGTTCAGTAGAGCGAATACAACAGAAGATAATAAACATGGTGTGTAGTGGAGAAGACATAAATGACCCGTGTCGTTTTTGCTTTAAAAACCCGAGGTTACATGGCACTATTGGCAAATCGCTGTTGCTATTTGAACCTAATTGTGAGTCAGAAACTACTATTTTTCAAATGACTTGCAAGCTTGGGTTTGGTGTTAATACCCAAGGAGGATAAGTCAAAATGCATGTGCAAAACTTGTTTACATCTGGTCAACTGTCTTAAACGGGACATGGAAGTTTTTCTCAAATGGCAGAAAGAAGGGAATACCAGTGCGACAGACAAAATATTGACACAAGCTTCATCTGAATCATTCGAAAAAAGAGAATAGTTTACACCTTCCAAAACACCAAGGGCACTCAAAAAGATTTGTTGTAGTCCTCTTCCAACTCATTTGAAAGCTAGGCAAAGTATATCACAGAGGTAAGCTAAACATTTAACGCTAACTATAAATTTACGCTTTTTTTGCCTAAAATTGCTAATGCAATAAAATAAATGTAAAATTAAGATATAGGTTTATATTATGCGCACTGTTTCTCGGCCATTTGTTTTCCGTCCTGTCTTCCAAGATATATAAACAATTGCTTTTCTTTTAATTCATTTTTAAACCGGTAATATGATATTTATTATCAATTATATTAATTCCCACACACAGGTTATTACTGAGTATCCAAGTAAAACTACTGTCATGGTATCATCCCTGCCGGAAGTTGGAATCATTCAACACATTAACAAGAAAAACTGGAAGACTGCAGCCAACTTAACTTCAAAACACAAAAATCTTATTGAGGAGTTAAAATCAACAATTCTTAGCACCATCAGTGTAGAAAGCAGCACCTGTCAAACCCCAACAACAAATTCATGTTGTGGAAAAAAGGAACCAGTAAACCTAAAAAACTTTCTCATTAGATAAACTGATTTATTGGACCTTAAAGATAAATCACCTTTTCTTCTGTCCATTTTTAAACTGTCAGCAAAGAAAATCTACCTGCTGCTTGTGCTGCACTTTGTATTGCATCGGGGGGGCAGCCAGAGTTTCCACAGTCAGAGGGAACAGGCCCCATACTCACCCATACACACATGCATACCCCATAACACAACACCCCTCATTAGCTCCCCCTCTACACACCTCAACATGCACCCCCTACTTAACCCCCATTCACACACTCCCTTCTTTATCCACACACACACACCCAATCCCACACACACATCCCCACCTCCAATCACCCAATCCTCCCTACACACACATACCCCAACCCACCCTTCCACCTCCACTCCTACACTAACCCTTATATGTACCCACACCTCCCACCCCTTCCCTCCACCTCTGCCCATGCACACACGCCCCATCAAACACCAAACACACTCTACTGCCCCCTAACTCCCACATACACACCTCCACCCATCTGTACACACCCACCCTTCCTCCTAGCCCACCGCTCACCCACTTTCCTAAATTCTTTTATCCTGATTCCTCCCCTTACCCCCCTCTACTCTCTTACATTCCTTTCTCAACATCATCCATTTGCTCCTGCTCGCCCTCATCTTTCCTTCAACATCTCCCGTGTGAGACACCCCTGGGGGTGCAGAAGACAAGAAGGCCATGATCAAAGCCCCCACAACTACCGCCCCACCAAGGAAGGGGGCAGAAGTATAGACAGACCAAGGGCCCACCGCCCTACAACCCCAGGAGACACCCTCACCCAGAGACATGTCGCAGTTCCTCCTTGCCTACACACCAAGACATTCACACACCATTACCATCATCCTGGTACACACACACATCCACACACACACACACACACACATTCTGACACATACAGGCCCACACACAAACATTTAGTCCACCCTCCAAAACTGTCCGCCAGACCCCTACACCCTATTCACACCCCTGCCGATCAAAAACCCTGCTTCCCATTCTACCTCCCATAGAACACCCCACCACAACCCCTCACCTCTCTCACTTCTAACCTTCCCTCTTCCTAACCACTCCCCCTCCACCCTCCTGTACACATGTACAACTACACACACACCCTCACACTCCTCTATATACACACCCCTAACCCCTATACAAGTACCTACCCACTCCCTCATCGGTATGTAAACGCACAGAATGATACGGGTGCATGATCACTGATGATTATGGGATGGATCTTCATCTCTGATATGTCACTCATGAGTGAACTGCTGGTTAGGAAGTAGTCTAGTCTAGAACAGGAGTGGTAAACTGAAGAGAAGAAGGTGTATTCTCTCAGTGTCGGGTGACGAGAACGCCATGCATCGCACAGACCAAAATCCTTCATGTACTGTTTCCGCTCTTTTTCAGACTTGCTGCTTTCGGGTTCAAGTTTCAGGTGTTGTTCTTAGTTTTGGTTTCCTGTTTTATTTTGTTCTTTACCGGTTCAGTCTCCTTGCTTCCTGTGTAGCCTTTGTTCCTGTTAGTAGTTTTCACCTGGTCTTGTTAGGTTAATTTACTACACCGGTTTCTTGTTTGGTTTCCAGGTATTTGTAGCCTTTGTTTCAGTTCAGTTTCCTGGTTCATTGTGTTTGCTCCCGAAGTTCTTTCTGATCGACATTAAATCGGACTTGATCCTGCATATCAGTCTCGTCTCTGTATTTGGGTCCTCCCCTCCAACGCTTATCGTGACACTTTTAACCTGAGATGATGTGGCTAAAGTTGATGTTTGTTTTGGCTTCCCCATCATAACTCTGTTGAAACGCTGATCTATGAAGTCCGTAAGGCACCTACTGATTGCATTAATTTCTTTTTTATTCCCTTTCTGTACATCAAAGATAAGATGAATTGTCTGGATGCTTCATGAACTGATATTGCAGTTGTGCCACCATGAATTTGACTTAATATAAATATATCTAAAACCAAATGAAGGGAGTACTCAGTGACCATACATGTTTTTTTTTACAGGCGCTCTAATGTCAAACAAGGCCCCAGTCCAGCCTATGATGCCTTCAGGGATTTCCTGAAAAAAGACACAGCAGGACTTTCCCTTCGTGCAGCTCTTCAACATTTTGGGCTCAAACACTTTTCTGGTATGTAGTACTTTTGAGTTTCATATATATATATATATATATATATATATAGTATTATATATGATGTATATATAACAAAGGGTAGTATTTGGACCCAAGACGTGGACGGGAAACTGGATAAGGATAATAAAATTTATTGCTGTGCATATGGTGGTCCAGACAGTCTTTGCTGAGCAGTGAGCAGGCGGACGGAGAGACTGAGGTCAGATGTGCCACAAGTGTGCCACAGACTGGAAATAAGGAGGTTATCCAAAAACAGGTCTATTCAATTCAATTCAACTTTATTTATATAGCGTCAAATCACGGCAATGCCATCTCAAGACGCTTTACAGACAGAGAAGAAAACATCATGAAGGCCAATTCATAACAGCCTATATAAGGAAACCAACAGATTGAGTTGAGTCCAACTCAATCTCCCATCCTGAGCAAGCACACTGGCGACAGTGGGAAGGAAAAAACTCCCTTTTAACAGGAAGGAAACCTCCGGCAGAACCCGGCTCAAGGACAGGCAGCCATCTGCCTCTGCTGTGTGGGGGGAAGAGGACAGAAAGACAACAGACAACAGGAACTGCTACTCCCGGCCAGGGAGACCTGCTGAGACAGGAGACATACATGGTAATGATGCTACACTGTTGTGGGGAGGGGGATAAAAGAGAGAGAGAAAGAGAAAGAGAAAGAAGCTCAGGTCTAAACAGTATTCTCTGTAAAGGCAAAAATACTTTTGTTTACCAGCTATCAAACTAGACAAAAATCTAAACCAAGATGCTGCTTGACAATAGGTGCAGCACAAATAACCTGGAATTAGAGCTGTAGCATTAACATCAACATAACTATATAGTGACTTTCTAAAACAAGTCTGGTTATAGGAGCTTACAAGCAAGGTTGTAGGAGCTTGCTTGTAGCAGCTCTTACAACCTTGCTAAAACTTATTATTACAACTTATTAGCTCTTAGAGCTGCTAAAAGCAAGCTTTTACAACCTGATCCACTTTAGTGTGCTTTTTGATGCAGTAAATGACTGCATGCAATTGTGTGCCGTCATGCCCCGCCCTGCCTATCTCCTGCACAATGGCCTCTACATCCTCCAGCACACCACACATTACCAAATGAGAAATTTCAGGAAAATTCAAACCCATTCCAAGCATATTTTCGGGTTTGTGCATGTCATCTCTTTGAACCCAACAGTCTTCACCAAGTTCAGCTTTCAGATAGCAGAAGACTCTGCCAACATCATTTACAGTCTGACAGTAAATGATTAATGGAGACATAGTAGGTCCTTTTACTTTAACCTCCTGTATAATCCAGTCTAAGCCATCTAGCTGAGGTCCTGATATAGGACTCACTCCAAGCCTGATGTTTGTTTAGTTTGGGTTTTCAGTCACTGTGATGCATTCTCGACAGGAAGCTGTTTTATTACTCTGGTCCTTGACTGGACATTGGCAGAAGTGGTTAGTGCTAGTATGGGTGTCGTTGAAAGACAATATATATATATTAAAACTCCTCTCTCACCTCCCCCTCCCATCTCCCAGGGTAGGGCGGGTGGCTGTTCATCTCTCCAGCTCGGGTTCTCTACCAGAGTCCTGGGAGCTTGAGGGTCCTACTACTCAGTATCTCAGCTGTTCCTAGGACTGATCTTCTCTGGACAGAGATGTCTGATGTTCCACCAGGTATCTGTTGGAGCCACTTCTCCAGTGGGGGGGACACGGCCCTCAGTGCTCCCATCACTATGGGTACTACTGTTGCTTTCACCCTCCAGGCCTTCTCCAGGTCTTCCTTGGGGCCTTGGTACTTCTCCAGTTTCTCCTTTTTCCTGATATTTCCATCATTGGGGATGGATACATGGATCACTACGGCTTTCCTCTGCTGCTTAGCCATGACCACTATGTCCGCTTGGTTGGCCACCACCATTTTATCTGTCTGGAGCTGGAAGTCCCAGAGGATCTTAGTCCTCTCATTCTCCACCACCTTGGGGGGAGTTTCCCACTGGGACTAAGGGGTCTCCAGTCCATATTCTGCACAGATGTTCCTGTACACTATGTCAGCTACGTGGTTATGGTGCTCCATGTATTCTTTGCCTGCCAGTGTCTTGCACCCTGCAGTGAGGTGCTGGATTGTTTCAGGGGCTCCTTTGCATAGTCTGCACCTGGGATCCTGCCTGGTATGGTAGATCTGGGATCCTGCCTGGTATGGTAGATCTGGGATCCTGCCTGGTATGGTAGATCTGGGATCCTGCCTGGTATGGTAGATCTGGGATCCTGCCTGGTCTGGTAGATCTGGGATCCTGCCTGGTATGGTAGATCTGGGATCCTGCCTGGTATGGTAGATCTGGGATCCTGCCTGGTCTGGTAGATCTGGGATCCTGCCTGGTATGGTAGATCAGGGCCTGCTCCTGTGCCATCCTCCAGTCCAGCCCTCTCCAGCCATTGATAAGACTTGTTTATATCGGCCACTTCGGTGATCTGCCGGTGGTACATCCCATGCAGGGGCTTTTCCTCCCATGATGGTTCTTCCATCTCGTGTTCCTCCAGACTCCATTGTCTGAGACATTCACTAAGTGCTTCATCCCTCGGTGCCCTCTTCCTGATGTATTTGTGGAGCTTGGATGTTTCATCTTGAATAGTGGCCTTGATGCTTACGAGTCCCCGGCCCCCTTCTTTGCTCTTAGTGTCTAGTCGCTGGACAGTGGACTTGGGGTGGAACCCTCCATGCATGGTGAGATGCATGGTGGATCAGTGAGTCGATGTCCCGCTCACTCTTAGCGTACAGCTTGATGTCATCCATGTACAGGAGGCGGCTGATGGTGGCCCCATTTCTGAGACCGTATCCATAGCCAGAATACCGAACCTCCCCCGTCTTCCTCTTATTTTCTTTTTCTATGTGTAGCCCTGTAGTAATTAGGGGGCTAAAGTAAAACCTATTTGAGTTTATTTAGTCACGATAGCATCATAAAGTAAAAGTTTATTTGCTTTTTATTGCTTTATTTGTAAAAAGACACAAATGCATTTGTTATAAATGTCTTTCACTGTTGTTATTTTATTCAGACATGAAGGGTTAAGAATATTATTTCGTTAAAATAATAATTTTTAAATTGTATTTAGTCTGGCGACACTTCCGGGTTGTTTTCCGCATCCGTAATTCTATTGGTTTGGAGATGTAGTCGCTCACCTTTGTGCCTTTTGATTGGTAATCAAAGTGAGGGGGAGGGACTAACGAGGGGAGAGCGAAGGGTGAGGGTGGAGGAGAGAGCGGACTGGGGAAAGAGACGTGGAGGAAGACGAAAGTTTGCCGCGTGGAGTTTAACACGATACAAAGAGCCTTCTTGCTTAAAGTGTGCGAGAGGGAGAAAAAGGGCTGGAGCTCGTACGTTTTACGAGTGGGAAGACGTGGATTCAGACTCGAAGCAGCGCGAGGACATTCGGGAAAGGAGTCTCAAGGAGGAAAAAAGGCGCGCGAGAAGGCAGTTAATGGCGGACAACGCAACCTGCCTGACGTCGCACAGATTCGCCATTCCACGGTCGGACATTTCAACGCACTCAATGTTTTGCAAGGGATATTTCAACGCACTTAATGTTTTGCAAGACTTACAGGCCTGCAACGTGTTTTTTCCTGAGACTTCGGATCCGTGAGTTCAGTACCTGCGCGCTTGTGTGTGTGTGTGTGTGTGTGTGTGTGTGTGGGCCCACGACCGACGGTTAAATTGGTTTGATGTGGTTTAACGTTGGTTTATATTTGTATGTGTAAGACTGTGGATACTGATGGTATTTATGCAGGTACACAGAAATAAGAAACCATTGAGTTAAAGACACTTTATTGTGCAGATTGTAGGCTTTAAACCAGCTCAAATATTTTGTTTATTTGCTTTATTTTATGGTTAAATTTTTATGTTTACCAGCTCGGCCCACTGTTCCTGTTGACAAAATTGGGTTCTTGTTCAATAAAGGCCAGGCAGTTTGTTCAGCTTTAAATCATCTCCGGGTCATATCTGTGCGAGAAACATTTTATTATAACCTTAGTTTACTTTTAAGTTTGGAATAATCCACTTTCAGGTGCACCTTCTTGGTATCCACCTTTTATTTAAAACGAACCCAAGCACCCGCTACTCCCATAGGCAAGAGAGACTGAACGGGTGCTACACATAAAATGGAGGCACCGCTGGGATAACATAGTGTTATTTTGTACTAGAACTACTGTTAAGTTAATCATTTGACCCGGAGATTTAAAAAATTGTAGTTAAAAGAACTCACAAAGAGAAAAAACTGATGATGTTAATTCTTATGTAAAATTAATTCAAAGGGGACCTATGTGTTTGTCAGATTTTTTTTTCTTTTGCTTTTAAATGAAAGCCCTACTTATGCCCGTCAGCACAGACTAATCTATGTTAATGCAAATTACACCCAGTTGAACTGACAATCTTCTAAGTAGTTCCAGAAACAATATGGGGACAGCTTGAGGTGCTGGTGCAAGGGAGAAGGCATTGACTCTGCACATGCCGTACTGGTTAAAGATGTACCTGATGACGCTGAAGTAAGCTACATTGAGGACACTGTACAGTCTATTAAAGCACTTGGGAGAGTCAAAGTAAGGGGAAGGATGTACGACCCGCAATCACAAAGTTTAACTGTGCTCTGTGAATGTAGGGAGAAAGTGAATACCAAAATTATTCCCCTGGATGTTCTGTCTGAGGGCTCAGCTCAGCCTTGGAGGATCTTCGGAGCCTCTGCAGAGGAGGATGAGACTCTAGACCCTGAAACCAGAAATGGATTCTCTGTGCCGCCCTCTGACTCAGACTACGTTTCCCCACTTCAAACATCAACCCCCGAGGCCATCATAAGAGCAGTTGGAGACATACTGCAACAGCATAACAGACCCACAACTCATGAAACCACCCCCTACCGACGGTTGAGAACCTTTTCCGGAGTTACGCCCACAACACCTGGTGAAGAACAGTTGGAGAACTGGATAGAACAAGCCAGGTTAATGATCGAAGAGTGTGGTCGGCCTGAGCGGGAAAAGAAAATGAGGATAATGGAAGGTGTAAAGGGCCCGGCCCTGGAGATTTTGCAAGCTGTCAGATTCAATAACCCAGATGCAACAGCTATGGATTATCTCGACATACTCGAGAATACGTTTGGCACACCAGAAACCGGTGAAGAATTATACTTCGCGTTCAGAATGCTTTGTCAACACTCCGGTGAAAAACTTTCTGAATTTCTGAGACGAACAGTGAGAATTCTAAACAAAGTAGTCCAAAAGGGCGGACTCCCATCAGCCGCTGCCAACCGAGCTCGTCTGGATCAACTTATCAAAGGTGCTACTCATTCTGACCTATTGCTCATCAACCTCAGATTTAGAGAGCGCAGAAATGACCCCCCTACATTCCTGCAGTTGCTGAATGAAATAAGACTTGAAGAAGAGCATGAAGCTTCACGCCAGAGATTGCATCCTTCCAAAGTTGTTCACGCCAAAAGTGCCACTGCAGCTCCAGACTCTGAATTGACAGACTTAAAAACTGAACTACAAAAGCTAAGAATACAAGTTAGTGAACTCTCTGCCCCTTCAGTCGTGCCAAGTCATCTTGCTACAAGTGCTCCAGAGACAGAGAATTATGAGGATAAGAACATACAAGCTCTAAAGAAAGAGGTTGTTAAGCTCAGAAAACATGTCTCAGCCATGTCAGTCAAGCCTAAGTATAACCCAGCTACAATACCCAGACAAGAAACTCAAAACAAATCAGGGCAGCAAAGAACCTACACACACCGAGAAACTTGTGATTTCTTCTGCTATCGGTGTGGGGAAGAGGGACATTTTGCAACAACCTGTGCCGCTCCTGAAAACTACCCCAAAGTCATACAGAAGCTACTACAAGCCCAAAGAAAGCTCAAAACTGCTCAGAAACCAGACAGCGAGGCAAGAACCAAGACCACCAATGCAAGTGTCAAAAGAAGTGCAGTAAAGGAAAAACTTGACCACTTACCTGAGGGGTTAGTTGGTCCCCCATCCACTGCCCTTGTTAAAATCGATGGCCACCCTTGCACTGCACTATTAGACAGCGGCTCTCAGGTCACAATAATTTTCGACAGCTGGTATGCTGAACACCTATCGCATATCCCACTTAACCCGGTAACCGGTCTAGCCATCTGGGGCCTGAGTGAGTCGGGGAGCAGTTACCCGTACAAGGGCTACATCCAAATTGAGTTGGAATTGCCTAAAAAATCCAAGTCTAGCAAAGTCAAGGCTATCCCCGTTCTTGCACTGGTGTGCCCTGACCCACGCTGTTCTGAGAATATACCTATACTGATCGGCACTAATGTTAATGGGGTCAGACCTCTTCATTCAAAGTTAACGAAAAGGGACTCAGAGAATGTTAGTTCAGCAAGAGTACACGTGCAAGATACTGATGACTTACCTGTCCCTGACCTAAAGCCAGCAAAAAACAATATCCGTGACTTACCTGTGGCTGACGTAAAGTGGACTGGGCCTGGACCCCTAATCATTCCCCCAGGCCAAGAACATATAGCCACCTGCAAGGTTAAAGAACACCAAGACCTTGGGGACAGTATACTGATTACTGAGCGTGCTCACTCACCTGCTCTTCCTCCCAGTGTACTTATCCAGCCCACAGTGTTGTTTTCAAAGGTCCTAGATAAAAATCAGTTTCTGGTGCTCCTAAGAAATGAGTCCCAACTGCTATCCCAATGGGTACAGTGATAGCTCACCTGCAGGTTGCAGACCTGGTAACTGACTTTTCAAAAGCCCAAGGAATATCTGTCCCAAATATGGATCCTTCCTTGTTCGATTTCAGTGGTTCCCCTATAACTCAGGAATGGAAAGAGAGACTAAGCCGAAAGCTGGCCCAGCATGCCAATGTATTCTCCACCGAAGAATGGGATGTTGGCTTGGCCAAAGGAGTACAACATCATATTCGCCTCAGTGATCACACTCCATTCAGAGAGAGGTCCCGACGAGTTGCCCCTGCAGATTTGGATGATCTGCGGCGCCATCTTCAAGGACTGCTAGCAGCAGGGATTATAAAAGAGTCCAGGAGTCCCTATGCGTCGCCAATAGTCATTGCATGCAAAAAGAATGCGTGTGTGTCGACTACCGGACCTTGAACCGCAGAACCATCCCTGACCAATACACTGTGCCACGCATCGATGATGCTCTAGACTGCCTGTCTGGCAGCAGATGGTTTTCTGTGCTGGACCTGCGCAGCGGGTATTATCAAATACCAATGGTTGAAGAGGACAAAGAGAAAACCGCCTTCATATGTCCTCTGGGATTCTTCCAGTTTGAAAGAATGCCGCAGGGGATCACTGGAGCCCCGGCGACATTTCAAAGCCTCATGGAGAAGGCAGTCGGCGACATGAATATGCTGGAAGTAATAGTCTACCTGGATGACCTAATAGTCTTTGCCAAGACCCTGGAAGAACATGAAGACAGACTTCTTAAGGTGATAACTCGTCTGGAGGAAGCAGGACTTAAGTTGTCTTTAGATAAGTGCCAGTTTTGCCGCCCACAAGTCACCTATGTCGGTCATATTATCTCTGAGCATGGCATCGCCACCGACCAGACAAAGGTGGAGGCAGTAACTCGGTGGAAACAGCCTACTGACCTCCCATCCCTACAGTCATTCTTGGGATTTTGTGGCTACTACCGACGTTTCATAAAAGACTTCTCCATCATTGTGCGACCACTCACTGAACTGTGTAAGGGTTATCCCCCAACACAAAAGAAAAGAAAGTCCACTCCGTCACCAGATAAAACCTATTACAAAGTCCATGATCCCTTTGGAGACCGGTGGGATCAGTCCTGTTCTGAGGCTTTCCAGAAAATCATCAGCTGCCTTACAAACGCCCCTGTGTTGGCATTTGCTGACCCAACAAAGCCCTATACACTCCACATTGATGCTAGCTTCTGTGGGCTTGGTGCTGTCCTTAACCAAGAACATCCAGAAGGGTTGAGGCCAGTAGCCTTTGCCAGTCGAAAGTTGAGTGCTTCAGAGAAAAACTACCCAGTGCACCAGTTAGAGTTCCTGGCGTTGAAGTGGGCTGTAGTGGATAAGTTCCATGATTATCTGTATGGAGCCCAGTTCACTGTGAGGACCGACAACAACCCCCTCACTTATATTCTCACGACAGCTAAACTCAATGCAACTGGTCACCGCTGGCTCTCAGCGCTTTCAACCTACAACTTCGCCTTGCAGTACAGACCCGGCATCAGTAACATTGACGCTGATTCGCTGTCACGGAACCCTGTCCTTACCACAGAAGAAGAGTGGCAGACTGTGTCACCAGGAAGTGTCAAAACTCTTTGCAGGCAAGTTAAATGCTGTAAAACACCCAAAGAGTCCACTACCCTAGCAGAGTCCCTAGGGGTCTCACCTGAAGCAGTACCAGAATGCTTTGCATACCCAGTGCGGCTGGACCTTGGCTGCTTAGTCCAACTCAGCCCCCAAGACCTCATTACAGCTCAAGACACAGACCCCACGATTGCTCCGGTCAAACAGTCACTGAATGAAAGTGTCACGTTTTCAGCAGGAGACAATCTGTTAGCAGCACTACTAAACCGAGAAGCAAGTAAGCTGATGATTCAGAACCACTTGCTTTACAGAGAAATTCAGAGACCCACGGGAGGTACAGTTCATCAGCTGGTTCTTCCCCGCCAACACATTCCTATGATTCTGAAGTCCCTCCATGACGAATCTGGGCATCTGGGAGTGGAAAAAAACATTGGAACTCATTCGAGATCGATTCTACTGGCCCAAAATGGGGACTGAAGTGGAGCAATATATAAAGAACTGTGGGAGGTGCATCCTTCGCAAAGCTCTCCCTCAAAAAGCTGCTCCTCTGAACCAGATCACAAGCCAAGGACCACTAGATCTGGTCTGTATCGATTTCCTGTCACTTGAGCCCGATTCACAAGGTCACGCCAACATCTTAGTTGTGACAGATCACTTTACTCGGTACGCTCAAGCCTTTCCAGCGAAAGACCAGAAAGCGACCACGGTGGCTAAAATACTGTGTGAACGTTACTTCGTGCATTATGGACTCCCCGCCCGCATACATTCAGATCAGGGGCGAGATTTTGAAAGCAAGTTGATTCAAGACCTACTGAAGATGCTTGGCATTCGTAAGTCTAGAACCACTCCATATCACCCCCAGGGAGATCCCCAACCAGAGAGATTTAATCGAACATTGTTGTCAATGCTGGGAACCCTGGACCCAAAGCAAAAGCAAAGATGGAGTCAAAAGATAAGTCAGTTGGTACATGCTTATAACTGCTCACAAAACGAGGCTACAGGGTACTCACCTTATCTCCTCATGTTTGGTAGAGAAGCCCGTCTACCAGTAGACCTTTGTTTTGGGGTTTCTGTTGAAAGCCAAAAGACTACATCTTACCACCGCTATGTAGCACAGCTAAGGAAAGATCTTCAGGAAGCTTACACGTTAGCCACTCAGTCTGCAGACAAGAGCCACCAAAGAAACAAAAAAACTCATGATAAGCATGTCAAAGAGCAAGTACTGGATAAAGGCGATCGTGTACTGCTTAGAAACTTTGGAATGACTGGCAAGCACAAGCTGAAATGTAAATGGCGGTCAGTACCGTACATTATCATAGAAAAACTACCCCACCTCCCAGTCTACAAGATTAAGCCAGAAACAGGAATGGGTGCTGAAAAAACGGTCCATCGGAATCATTTGTTACCTATTGGCTACATGGTGCGGCTACCTGTAGAGAGTGGTGAGAATGAGATACCTCCAAGACCAGTCACCAGAGCATCCAGACCTAAGCCAAAAGAACCAACACCGACAATAGATAATGACTCTGACATTTTTTCAGAATCAGATTATGAAGTAGTACACCTATCAAGACAACTAGACATGGACTGGGACGGACCACTGACACACCTGGAGTGGTCAAACAGGCAGGCAGAGCCCAAGGCTAGTGAAGCCGACCAGTTGAGACAAATTTCAAGTCTGGTTGAGGAAAAATCAGATATGACTGACAATACTGAACACCCTCCTCAAGCTGACCCAAACACTGATGGTCAAGAAGGGGGAGTAGGCAATATGACTCAACCCCAATTGACTGAAGTAGAGAGTTCAGTTGAACGTCTCAGACGAGTGACCCGACCCGTAGTTCGGCTGAGCTATGATGAGCTTGGCAAACCCTCTGAGCACCCAGTGACAGTTCTCAGCCATGGAGTGCTGGTGGGAAGTGGGACTTACCGAGATCACAGACGTAATACTTGTCAGACTTTTTGGTGTCATCCCTTGGCCTTATGCGCCACTTGTTCGAACTTAAACCCTTCCTTTACTCACCAAGCTAGTAAGGTGTCAAAGTGTTATTTTGATGAGGACATCAAAACCCTTTTAGAAGGGGGAGGGTGTAGCCCTGTAGTAATTAGGGGGCTAAAGTAAAACCTATTTGAGTTTATTTAGTCACGATAGCATCATAAAGTAAAAGTTTATTTACTTTTTATTGCTTTATTTGTAAAAAGACACAAATGCATTTGTTATAAATGTCTTTCACTGTTGTTATTTTATTCAGACATGAAGGGTTAAGAATATTATTTCGTTAAAATAATAATTTTTAAATTGTATTTAGTCTGGCGACACTTCCGGGTTGTTTTCCGCATCCGTAATTCTATTGGTTTGGAGATGTAGTCGCTCACCTTTGTGCCTTTTGATTGGTAATCAAAGTGAGGGGGAGGGACTAACGAGGGGAGAGCGAAGGGTGAGGGTGGAGGAGAGAGCGGACTGGGGAAAGAGACGTGGAGGAAGACGAAAGTTTGCCGCGTGGAGTTTAACACGATACAAAGAGCCTTCTTGCTTAAAGTGTGCGAGAGGGAGAAAAAGGGCTGGAGCTCGTACGTTTTACGAGTGGGAAGACGTGGATTCAGACTCGAAGCAGCGCGAGGACATTCGGGAAAGGAGTCTCAAGGAGGAAAAAAGGCGCGCGAGAAGGCAGTTAATGGCGGACAACGCAACCCGCCTGACGTCGCACAGATTCGCCATTCCACGGTCGGACATTTCAACGCACTCAATGTTTTGCAAGGGATATTTCAACGCACTCAATGTTTTGTAAGGAATATTTCAACGCACTCAATGTTTTGCAAGACTTACAGGCCTGCAACGTGTTTTTTCCTGAGACTTCGGATCCGTGAGTTCAGTACCTGCGCGCTTGTGTGTGTGTGTGTGTGTGTGTGTGTGTGTGTGTGTGTGTGTGTGTGTGTGTGTGTGTGCCCACGACCGACGGTTAAATTGGTTTGATGTGGTTTAACGTTGGTTTATATTTGTATGTGTAAGACTGTGGATACTGATGGTATTTATGCAGGTACACAGAAATAAGAAACCATTGAGTTAAAGACACTTTATTGTGCAGATTGTAGGCTTTAAACCAGCTCAAATATTTTGTTTATTTGCTTTATTTTATGGTTAAATTTTTATGTTTACCAGCTCGGCCCACTGTTCCTGTTGACAAAATTGGGTTCTTGTTCAATAAAGGCCAGGCAGTTTGTTCAGCTTTAAATCATCTCCGGGTCATATCTGTGCGAGAAACATTTTATTATAACCTTAGTTTACTTTTAAGTTTGGAATAATCCACTTTCAGGTGCACCTTCTTGGTATCCACCTTTTATTTAAAACGAACCCAAGCACCCGCTACTCCCATAGGCAAGAGAGACTGAACGGGTGCTACACATGTGTTGTTGTTATGTTATGTTGTTGGACTGTGTAGGTTGTTTGTTTTGAATACTTAAACTATGAATAAAGAAAAGGGAGGTCCTTATGTTGCTGTTGGTCTTGTACAGCTTCAGACATTCCAAGATCCGTGTGTGAGGCATTGATACGTAGGCTTTCCGGGAGTCAATCCAGGCGGTGCAAAGGTTTTTCTGTCTGGTTTTGCAGTCTCGGGCGACTGTTCTGTCAAGCAGCAGCTGGTGTTTGGCTCCTCTGGTTCCTCTGCCAGGAGGAGCTTCCACATTGTGGAGAGGCAGGTTATTGGCCGGTAGTTGGATGGGACTGATCCCTTGTGGGGGTCTTTCAGTATCAGGACTGTTCATTCCTTGATCAGCCAGTCAGGGTGAGTCCCATCCCTCAGGAGTTGGTTCTGCGTGGAGCAGAACTGGGACGCAGGCGGCGTGGACCAGGGCTGGGACGCAGACGGCGTGGACCAGGGCTGGGACGCAGGCGGCGTGGACCAGGGCTGGGACGCAGGCGGCGTGGACCAGGGCTGGGACGCAGGCGGCGTGGACCAGGGCTGGGACGCAGGCGGCGTGGACCAGGGCTGGGACGCAGGCGGCGTGGACCAGGGCTGGGACGCAGGTGGCGAAACTGGAGATGGACTTGGGGCTAGGTGGTGGATTGATGCCAGAAAGGGCAACAATGTCTTCTCTGGCCTCTGACAATAAGTCAGTCTTCCCCTGCTGCTCCAGACACCAGAGGTGAAGAGTCATTACAGCCACAAAATTCACACAACACAAAAAGTAACTACATACTGGTAGCCAACTTCCTGTGTGTATGTGCGTGTATGTGTGTATATGTGTGTGTATATGCCTGTATATGTGTGTGTACGTGTATATATGTGTGTGTATGTGTGTATATTTGTGTATTTCTGTGTGTATGTGTATTTTTGTGTATGTGTGTATTTTCTGTGTATGTGTGTACATGTGTATTTATGTGTGTATATTTGTGTATTTCTGTGTATGTGTGTATTTTTGTGTGTATGTGTGTATATGTGTGTATTTTCTGTGTGTATGTGTGTGTATGTGTTTATATATGTGTATGTGTGTGTATGTGTGCATGTGTGTGTATATGTGTGTATGTGTGCATGTGTGTGTATATGTGTGTATGTGTGTATGTGTATGTATGTGTGTGTATGTGTGCATGTGTCTATGTGTGTAGGTGTGTATGTATGTGTATGTGTGTGTATGTGTGTATTTCTGTGTGTATGTGTGTACATGTGTATATGTGTGTATTTCTGTGTGTTTGCATGTGTGTATGTGTGTATATGTGTGTTTGTGTATGTGTGTGTATGTATGTGTATGTGTGTATTTCTGTGTATGTGTAAATGTGTATATGTGTTTATATGTGTGTATGTGTGTGTATATGTGTGTGTGTGCATGTGTGTATATGTGTGTATGTATGTGTGCATGTGTATCTATATGTGTGTAGGTGTGTATGTATGTGTGTATGTATTATATGTGTGTGTGTGTGTATTTCTGTGTATGTGTGTATATGTGTGTGTATATGTGTGTATGTGTGTATTTCTGTGTGTACGTGTGTGTATGTGTGTATATATGTGTATGTGTGTGTATATGTGTAAATGTGTGTATATGTGTGTGTGTGTGTGTATATGTGTGTATATGTGTGTATATGTGTGTATTTCTGTGTGTATGTGTGTATATGTGTATGTATGTGTGTATATGTGTAAATGTGTGTGTATGTGTGTGCAGGCGTGAAACACTTGAACACTTTATTAATGAAAAACAATATGAGAACAAAACTTTCATATTGTTTTTTTTGTTTTTAACGACTTGGTCATCTTTTACCATCTTAATTCCTACTACAATTAGTGTGTAAAGTGGTGCTAAATTAGTGTATTGTTTTTTTATTAGATTTTTTTCTGTCTGCAATTTCATTTTATAATTGAGGTTGTATTATTTTAAAAATGTTCTTGAGCATTAATAAATCATCTTTGTGCTCCTGTTGTATCCAGATATCTGCCTACAAAGTGCTTCAGCTTTTCACCAGCAGCTAAGCCAATAGGTCAGTTATGTAAATTAGGTACTAATTTGAAAGTTTTTCCCCTGAACTTTTCCAGTTTTTCTCAGCAAAAAGAACAGACTTAATTAAATTACCAATGTGTTGTTCAACTGGTGGCCACTTTGAACATGATTAATCATGTCTCTTTTGATTTTTCCAACATTTAAATGACAAAAAAATTTCAGCCTGCTTGCCAAACTGAATTTTTTTTAACAAATACATTTCCAATGCTGCTCCTAATTCATCTTTGTACATTTCTGTGTAATTCTATCCATGTCCAGGTGTTTGCAGAGTTCCACCGAATCAACGTTAACCTGCACAATTAATTCTACACAGAGCTGGATAGACACTCACCTAAACTATTCACCTTGTTCAGAGAGAAGTCCACCAAGACTGGCAGGATAGCAGATGAGCTCGCCAAGCTCACGAGGATTTATGATCTCCAGGTAAACTTTTAACTTTGCATGATAAAGTAACAGATTATAATTAGACAGCTGTACGCAGTGTATGCAGTCAGCAAAAGTTCTACAGTTCCTTGGGACTGTGACCTAAGGTTAAGTGATTATGCCATTAGAACAACATCGTCATATCATCAGAGATAAGGTGCCTTAGAAAATATGCATTCAATCAGAAAAAAGGTATTTGAGTGATTACTATTGTAATGAATTATATTTGTCCATCTAGGAACAACATGATATAAATAGGAAATTGTTGCTCTTCCTGTGTACCTGCGTGAAGATTCCTCCAATTTCTTTAAGACCTGTAATGTAAGTGTACTGGCCTCACCATCAATCCCTTTGCTGACTCATTCAACCTAAACGTATATCAGTTTACAAATAACTCCAATAGAACCAGGATCTGTTCATGAAGGTTACTCAAATTTCAACTCTGCAAACTGAAATGTAGAAAATCAAAAAGTGAAAAGTCTAAAGCGTTCATCTAAAAAACGCATGCTAACATGTCTGTGTGAAACTAACATTACTTCTTAACACTATTAAAAGGAAATTGTTTTAGCAGTTAGCTTGGTTGCAGTCTAAGTGCAGAGTAATTAGTGACAGTAATGTCACTTATAGACATCGGCAGTATGAGCTGAACTCTTCTTTGTATCTGCATTTTGTAGTCAGCAGATGGTCCAGACCTGGTAGACATTCTCCTGACAGTCGTCTCAAAGACAATCCTGATACAGCCCTCTTCTGCCCTCAGAGCATCTGTATTGTCGTTGAGGATGAAATGCTTGTGAGTGGTCCCAGTAATCTGGCTGATTCATTTCTCCTCCTCTTTGGGTACATCTATGCACTGGACCCACGATACCCAAAGAAACTCGAGCTTATATTTACATTTATAGAGAAAGTTGTGATGTGTCTTGAGGATGACAAACCACTGAAAGAACGTCTGACGCTGAAGAATGACTTGTTCAGGAAGGGAATTTCTCAGAATGGACTATTTGTTGAGTATTGGGGAAGTTCTCAGTTGTCGTTGTCTTCCCCATCTTTAAAAATCGAACCATTTGCTTCTTCTACCTGACATTTCTACTTTGTACAAAGCCTAAATATTTGCCTGAGATGAAACGCTGCCTTTTCTACCTCAGATTTAAGATGTGACGCTGTTCCTCTAAAACTCAGATATAATACGTTACCTGGTCAAAGTTACATTGATGTTGCCAGTTGGTAGTCATGTTAGAAGTCAATGCTTTGAATGTTGTGTTTATGAAAAGTTGAGTTGCAGCTTTCAGACTAATGTGAGTGGCATAACATAACAGTGAGGTGCTTCCCCAATAACAAACCCTGGATCACCAGTGAGCTGAAAAAGCTGCTGAACATCAAAAAGAAAGCCTTCAGGGATGGAGACAGGGAGTTATTGAGGGCAACACAAAAACAACTTAAAACCCAAACTAAGAAGTGCAAGGAGGACTACAGGAAGAAGTTAGAAAGTCAGCTCCAGCAGAATAACCTGAGGGATGTGTGGTCTGGAATGAAGAAGATCACCGGCTTCAAGTTAAAGGGGGACCAGCCTGATGGAGGTCTGGACAGAGCTAATGAGCTGAACATATTCTTCAACAGGTTCAGTTCACCCCCTACCTCCAGCCCAACAGACCACACACCCTCCATAAGCCCACTGCTTTCCTGTCACGCCTCCAATCTGTCACCCTGCAGCTCAGTCATGGACCAGAACACAGCTTCATCTCCCTCCACATCAGGACATCCTGAGACCTCCACCTTGTTTGTCTCCTGCAATCAGGTTATGAAGCAACTTGAGAAACTGAACCAGAACAAGGCTGCAGGTCCAGATGGTGTCAGTCCCAGAGTTCTCAAGACCTGCTCAGAACAACTATGTCCGATTCTCCAGCACCTTTTCAACACCAGTCTGAGACAAAATAGAGTCCCAGTGCTGTGGAAAACCTCCTGCCTTGTTCCAGTGCCTAAAAAACACAACCAGCTGAACCAAGTGACTACAGACCAGTTGCCCTGACATCTCACATCATGAAAGTCCTGGAGAGACTCTTACTGGCTCACCTCAACAAGCAAGTAAACACCCTTCAGGACCCATTCCAGTTTGCATATCGTAATGGACTTGGGGTTGAAGATGCCATCATATACCTGCTCCAGAGAGCACACTCTCATCTGGACCATTCAGGCAGCACTCTGAGGGTCATGTTCTTTCATTTCTCAGTGCTTTTAATACCATTCAGCCTGCTTTGTTATGTGAGAAGCTCCATAAATTCCAGGTGGATACCTCCACAACCACCTGGATCTATGACTACCTCACAAACAGACCCCAGTTTGTGAGACTGAAAGGTTGTGTGTCTGAGATGGAGGTCAGCAGCACTGGTGCACCACAAGGAACTGTACTCTGGCCATTCCTCTTCACTCTACACCTCAGACTTCCAGTACAACTCTGAGTCCTGTCATCTGCAGAAATACTCTGATGACTCTGCAGTTGTGGGGTGTATCAGGGATGGACAAGAAGCAGAGTACAGAGAACTGGTCAGTCAGTTTGTTAAATGGTGCGGTGACAATCATCTCATATTAAATAGCAGCAAAACAAAAGAGATGATTGTTGACTTCAGGAGGAAGAAGAATAAACAAAGCACTGTTTCCATCCTGGGAGAGGAGGTGGAGGTGGTGGAGGAATACAAGTATCTTGGAGTTCAGCTGGACAACAAACTGGACTGGAAATGCAACACTGACTACATCTACAAGAAAGGTCAGAGCAGACTGTACTTCTTAAGGAAGCTGAGATGGTTTAACGTCTGCACCAAGATGTTGCATATCTTCTATAAGTCTGTTGTGGAGAGTGCAGTCAGCTTTGCAGCATCTGCTGGGGCAGTAGCATCAGAACCAGAGACTTGAAGAGAATCAACAAACTGATCCAGAAAGCTGCTTCTGTGCTTGGAGTAACTCTGGAGCCGCTGGAGCTGATTGTCCAAAGAAGAATGCTGCACAAGCTGATGAAGATGATAGAGGATTCTTCACACCCTCTCCACAACACAGTGATGAAACAAAGTGTGTTCAGTGAGAGGCTTCTTCAGGTCCCATGTAAGACTGAAAGATACAGAAGATCATTCCTGCCAGCAGCCATCAGCCTCCGGAACAAGACCTCCTCTAGTTATTATTATTATATACTACAATATTTCCCTTTGGGGATTAATAAAGTATTTTTCATTTCATTTCATTTTTATCCTCATTTCAAGCTCCTGCAGGAGCAGATTTCCTCCTGCAGGAGCAGAGTTCCTAGACCTTAGAGGAGATGAGACCTACTTGCCAACCCGGAAACTTGTCAGGATCTTTTAACACAGAGGTGAATATGAATACAAAAAGAATCCCGTCCCACAATGGCTACGTTTACAGGGGAGTTTTAATTCCTCTTTAATTCCGAATAAAACTTATTTCCACTTTAAACTGATGAAAAATGTTTACGTAAACACCTCATTCCCAATGCAAGAGTCAGTTTGGAATTAAATTTAACACCAAAGTCAGTGGATGGTATATTTACATTTAAAGTATTACTTCCTCCATCATGTAAATCTTCATTTTAAATGAATTTCTATCATTCTGAGCATGCTCCTCACCTCGTCCCGTGTCTGGTGGTCTGTCTTCTTTCTCAGCTGCTGGAAACAGTAAAGTGGGATGCTCGTGTCGAGCTGCTGTTTCGAAATTATAATTAAAATAACGGCGAAACTGATACTTATTATGTAGTTCTACATGTTACGACTGAAAAGACGAGAAGCAGGAAGCGAAAGAAGGAGATCTCGTACACAGGCGGCTGAAATGGGTTTCCTCCGCAGGGTGGCCGGGCTCTCCCTTAGAGATAGGGCGAGGAGCTCGGTCATCCTGGAGGAGATCAGAGTAGAGCCGCTGCTCCTCCGCATCGAGAGGAACCAGTTGAGGTGGCTCGGGCATCTGGTCAGGATGCCTCCTGGACCTCCCTGGTGAGGTGTTCCAGGCACGTCCCTCTGGGAGGAGACCCCGGGGAAGACCCAGGACACGCTGGAGGGATTATATCTCTCAGCTGGCCTGGGAACGCCTCGGGATCCCCCCGCAGAGTTGGCAAATGTGGCTGGGGAGAGGGAAGTCTGGGCTTCCCTGCTGAGGCTGCTGCCCCCGCGACCCGACCCCGGATAAGCGGAAGAAGATGGATGGATGGATGAAATAAAGGTTTAATATCCACAGGCTTGGAAAACAGCAAAAATTGTGGCGTTGTTTAAACAAGCTAATCTTCCATGTAGTGGTTCTAATAGTTGACCTATAAGCTCGCTGCCCACTGAACAAAAATAATGGAGAAAGTTGCATATGATCAAATTCCAAATTATTTTTAATTTCATGATTTAAACATGAATTACTAACATGCATACAGAGCTGGACAGTGCATTGATTCAAATGACATGATTGGCTCAGTAAAAAAGGATAGTAAAAAGCTTGTAGGTGCAGCATTACTACATTTCAGTTCAGCTTATTATTGATCACAATCTTTTATTACAAAAAATACAATGTTCTGGTTTCAGTTCTAATGCAGTACTTCAGCTGCAGAGCTTCTTAAAAATAGAAAACAAACTGTTTAACAGAAGTTTTTCAGAGCAAAGTCTGTTCCTTGTGGCGTTCCTTAGTGAGGTGGGCCCAGGCCTCTTCACGAAGGAACACCACATTGGTATTCTATTTATCTACCGATGACTTACTGTTAGCCACAAAACACTGGGTTCAGGTTTGTGAATCTGATTCTTCATATTCACAAACCTCACTGGTGGAACTTAAAACTGTCCTGACAGAGGATCTGAACTCAACACTTGAATGACAACAAATCATAAATTAGTTCTAAATGTTGCCAAGACTAAGTGTTTTTGGAACCAACAGTTGGCTGATGGACAAATCTAAGCAAAAACTGCATATCCAGGATATGTTGGTGGAACAGGTAAAAGTAGCTAAACTTTGTGGTATTATAGTTGATAACAATATGTCATGGTCCACACATGTTGCCAGAGTGTTCAGTGAGGTCTTTCAGTTGTCAGGAGATGCCTTTTAATGTAGCTTAAAATGTCATTAAAACATTTTTACAGTTGGATGACTGTCTAGAGATCTGGCCATGTGCTGCACAGTCACATATACATGGTTCAAAACAAACTAGTCTGATGTGTACCGTGATGCTCACACAGAACCAATGTAAACTGGATGCATAGCTGTTTATTCCTGATGCAGATTCACTACCACCACATTGCCCAGATTCTGTGGTAGACAATTATGCATTGCTGCAGCAACAAAACTGGAATATAATCATGTATATATTCCATTGCACATTGCAGGTCGTTGCTAAGAACTTCATCCTAGCGGTACATATTTAAGGCTAGGGCCTTGAGATGTCTACACTCTGTGATCTGATGAAACAAAACATTCCTATTTAGGCTAACATCAAATTAGGGAAGGCAATTCTAGCCCTTGTGCAAGATTAAAAAACCTTTGTTTATTCAGGAACTCAGTTAGAGCAGTTCAGACTTCTGAACTGTCTTTCCAAATAGGAATTTGTATTACTCTGTTCTTTCTTATTTTCTGTTCAATAAACTTTGTAATCTTTTCACTCCTCATCATTGACAGACTTTTTCCCAGTATTTGGTATAATGTGAATGTGAACATCTGTTTAATGGGTTTTCTTTCTTTGTTGAAGGTTTTTCACCAAACCACAGACACAAGGTAAAGAAATGTTTCCAGTGTTCTTCCTGCTAAAACTTGAATTAAAGGAAAAGAAGAAAGATGGAAAGGAAATAAGTGGTCATTGCCTGGTCATCTAAGTGGGATCCAGTTAAAAAACTCCAAGGTGATGTTAATCTCTCTTTAAAGTTGAGATAAATTGCAAGTGAAAAACAAGAATCCAGGAACTGGAAACAGTTGAAACTAAGGAGTGTAGCCATTATTCACCCCGTAAGCTGCAGAAACCTGCAAACTGATGGAAATGGTGTACCAAGCTGGTCCAGGGACATTTGAGCGCCTGAAAATTAAAGGGATGACGGCCAAAAGAATATTCCCCTGTCTAACAGCACAGCACGGGCAAATGAAGATATGTCTGAGGATGATCTCCAGGAGAGCTTCAAAAAGCTCACAAGGGCAGCTGAAAGAGTTATGGAAATCAATGATGAATTAGAAGCTGTACTCTCAGCAGACCAGGAAGTGGAGCTAGATGTAAATTGAGCTGGGTTGATTGATCAAAAGAATGCTAATCTGAGCAAGATAGCAATTGAGTGTGAGTTGTGTCTGCAGGAAGTAAAAACACTCATTAAGGAGACACTCTGGGTAAACTTTGGACAGGCCAAATTGTCAACTGTGCTGTGGGTAGCAGAAAGAGAGTCCAATACCTGGCGTATTAGATAAAGTCCACTGGGAACTTAGAAGCATGTGCGTTAATGCTCGACCATCTACAACATTTGGTAATGACGGCATAGGAGGCACAGAGCTGGTGGAAGCGATGGATCCCTTAGACCAAGTAGAAAGATACACAGAGTCACATTGAAGAACTGGATTCTGCTTCCTGCTTTGGTTTCCAGAAAAGCCTTCTTTATCCAGGAAAAGTTAGATTTGGCTAAAGGGTCAATGTCCCCAGGAGCTCCCTTTGATTATCCTGCACCAGCCATCAGGATAAAGCCAACAGCCTTACCCAAGTTTATTGGTGTTAAACAAGATTTCCACAGATGTAGGAAGGATTGGGAGGCATTGCAGGAACAAGGAGAACCAACAGGCTCAAAAGAAAGATGAAAGAATCATCAGAGATCTTTGATTCACTGCTCACAATACAGCAGAGGACATCTTCCATGGACATGAAAATCTCTGTGGAAACCAAACCTCCAATGCTATTGAAATACAGGAAGAATTACAAAAAAATTCCAGCAGTGAGGAGTCATTACCTAAGGAGCATTGTGGAGCTCATTCAAGCTTTTGAGAAGGCCCTTTTAAGATTTAAGTGACCTGGGGGACACTGCAGCCATTAAAAATCTGTTGGTAAAATAAATTAATTGAAAGTAGGCTTCTAGAGTCAATTAAAATAGAGTGGCTTGTCTACGCAGCTAATGGACTGAATGCAGTTATCCCCGGTGGCACAGAACCAGAATTATTGCCAGCACTACAACCAATTCTCAGTGGTGTTTAAATAATTACTGGGCTAATGGCTAGCGCTGACATGTGGATGTAAGTGACCCGAAATGAAAAACAAAATCTGTTCCTGTTTCATGGGCTAATGCTACCAAGGCTAACATTAGCTTGGTTACCAATCTAATGTTAGCCAATGTTAATTAAATCAAGCCATTCACAAGTTAATGCTTGCTCAGGTTATCTAGATGACAGTGATGTTAGCTGTATCTATGTTAGATGAAGTATGTTTTAACTGCTTTGAGAACTTGTCTTTAATGCTCACTGACATTAGCTGGCTGAATGCCACCGCCCAGCCAGGCAACTAACAGTATACAGAAGTTGGTCTAATGGCGTTATACTGTAAGTTATCACTGTGTGCTCACGTTATATTAATTTGCAGACAATGAAGAGAAAGATCTCCAAGGATATTTCGTCATACTTTGCTAAGAGGCAAAGTTTCAGGAGATGAACACAGGGATAGAGATAGGCAACCAGAGAGACAGTCGGCTGAAGGTAACTTAAATCAAGCATATTCCCTGACTTCTACTGACATCAGTTGTGCTAGATTTATTTATCCATATCAATATCAATATCACAGAGTTCATAGACCCTTTTTTGGAGTGTAATACTCCAAAATCAACAACATGCTCCTTGGACTTGATACCATCTGACTTCTTAAAAGAAGTTTTTACCTCTGTAGAAAACGATCTCCTGCTTTTTGTCAACAGCTCACTGGCATCAGGTATTTTTTCCCAAGTCTCTAAAGACTTCTTAAAGACTTCTTAAATGAAAATGGAAATCTTGATAAATTCGTCAGGCTTTCCACCTCATCACAGCACTGAAACGACTCTGGTCAAAGTCTTAAATGATATTAGGTTGAATATGGATTCTGGTCAAGTGTCAGTCCTGGTTCTGCTGGATCTCAGTGCTGCATTTGATCACAGAATTCTGTTGGATAGGCTGGAAGACTGGGTTGGACTTTCTGGAGTGGTCCTTAACTCGTTCAGGTCCCATTTAGAAGGCCGGAGTTATTTCATTAAAATTGACAGCTATGAATCTGAGCGAGTGGCCGTGACTTGTGGAGTACCTCAGGGGTCAGTCCTTGGACCTTTTCTGTTTGTGTATATGCTCCCTTTGGGTCAAATAATACAAAACTTTAACATCAATTATCACAGTTATGCAGACGACACGCAACTTTATGTGTCTTTGTCACCAGATGACCACAGTTCAATAGACTTCCTGTGTTTGGAGTAAACACCTGGATGAGAGAGAATTTTCTTCACTTAAATGAAGACAAAACTGAGATTATTCTGTTTGGTAGCAAAGAGAAGAGGGTCATCGTTGGTAAACACCTGGAGACTCGAGCTCTCAAAACCACCAATCAAGCCTGTAACTTGGAGTGTTGATAGACTCAGATCTGACTTTCAGCATCAAAGCTTCACTAAGAAGCTTTTTACCATCAGAAACATCCACAGGATTAAAAGTTTAGTCTCCCAGTAAGACCAGTAGAAACTCCTCCATGCATTCATCTCCAGCAGACTGGATTACTGGAACAGCCTTTTAACAGGACTTCCCAGTAAAACCAGTAGCCTGGATTACTGGAACAGCCTTTTAACAGGACTTCCCAGTAAAACCAGTAGACTGGATTACTGGAACTGCCTTTTAACAGGACTTCCTAAAAGGACCATTAAACATCTGCAGCTCATCCAGATGCTGCTGGAGCTTTAGCTAAAGCTGAGAGGTCTGAACACATCCCACCAGATTTAAAATCTTGACTGGTTTCCAGTCAATCACTGGATAGATTCCAAATAGATTATTGTTTACAAATCCCAGAATGGTTCTGGACCAGAATACATCTGTGATATGTTCAGAGAATATAAACCAAGCAGAGTTCTTCGATCCAAAAGCTAGTCAACTAGTCCAGACCAGAGAACAGACCAGTCCAGACTAAATATGGAGAAGCAGCAATTATCTGCCAGTGGAGATTAAACATTCACCAAATGTAGAAACTTTTAAATCCAGGTTAAAAACATTTCTTTTCTCATGCACCTATACATGACATCTGCACAGTAACTTTTACTTAATTCTGCTTGTAATTATTTTAATATAATTTATGATATTATTATGATTTTGTTATTTCTATTTTCTTTTATGCTTTTTTTCCTGTAATGATTTTAATGTTTCATGTAAAGCACTTTGAATTGTCCTGTACATGAAAGGTGCTGTACAAAGAAACTTGCCTTGCCTTGCCTAATATTAACAGCTCTTGTGTTTCTTCCATAATTAATTGTTTATTTCTCCAACTTTATCTATAGTTTAAAGTTGAGTATGATGCCATCTTAACAAGAACTTCTCATGTTAAATATAATTCTTACCTGTATCCACTCAACTGGAGAGCGTTCTGAGTGCTGAGAAATAGTTTAAATATTACATCCTGATGTTATGTGGAGCTGTAGTAACACCCAGAAGATAAATCATCTTGTTCAAACAGCAGGCGCTGTTCTTTCCATATGGGAATCAATCAAAGTCATTGATTTATTTACACTTATCTTTCACAGTAGCGGGCTTAGAGTCTGCCTTCAACTTCTTCTGAACCTGCCCATGCTCTACCAGGTGAGGATGAAGTGTTAATGGTGAAATTAAATAAATGTTGCACATTTCCCCCCTCTTTCTCTCTCTCCTATCTTCTCTATACAACTCAGATCTCCCTCAAATAAAGCATCCAATGCCTGATATAACTCGTTTTCATTCTTTTGTACCCCTCCTACAGGTACGGGATCAGAACAGCTGGATCCTGACTAGCCCAGGCTTCCAGGTGGTGGACCTGTTCATGGACCAGCAGGTGACGATAATGATGTCCTGAAGGTAGAGTTGATGTTTAGCAGCTCATTTCTGGAAGGAGGTCCTGTCATATTTTTATTATGACTGCTTTTCAAATCAAATCAAATCAAATATACTTTATTCATCCCCGAGGGGAAATTCAGAGTTCAAGCCAGCTCGTCCAAGATCAGACATACAGACATGTAACATTCATAGCAAAAGAGCAATACAGAACCGAGCTTAAGCTTAGGCCATGCAGCGAGTATACCAGTGCTGCCTTACAATAGATAAGAACAGAGATGCAATAGGATCATAGGGGGTCGAGGGCAAAAAAGGTCATGTGACTCTGGGCCGCGCCAGGAAGACGCGGTCTCAAAATACAGAGAAAAAAACCTCATACACTGAAGCACAGACTAAACAAGACACACAAAGTCCAGGAAGGCGGTGAGTCATGTTGGAGGGGGCTGGGGGTGGATGAGGAAGGGGGACAGAACATCTGTGAACATGTCTTCTTCCGTTCGCAGGCGGGGTTGCACCGGCCCAAGGCCGCTGGGAAGCCTAAGCCAAATCCAGATATGATTGTTGTTTGGGTTCCAGGCGAGGAGAACGATTTGCCCTCGGCCTTGAGTCCATAGCTGATCTCAGGCAGGCAGCTCCAGACAGCCGAATGGGGAGGTCAATTTCCCCCGATTCTAGCAGACATTTTCTCCATGTTGTTGTCGATTTTGCGGTCCAGCTCCGGGACCGTGGCCAGATGACCAGTATGAGCCAAACTGGCATCCTGCTTATGGTCGAGTCCGGTCAACGCAAGAATCTGTGCACTGCTAGCCCGGCCCATACCGTTACAGAACTCTGGCAGCCTGCCAGTTGTTGCCAGAATCTCACGGGTCTTGAGGTAGATCAGGACTCCACCAGCGCCAATCAGCAGAATCCCGATCACCAATAATCCAAAGATGTAAACATCCTCCACGTCCTCAGAGGACAGAACCGCCAGACACATCAGTCTCCACCTGGCCCATGAGTCCTGAACGTATCCAGCCGGAAGCGTCCTCTCAGGACATGCGGGCTCCCCTCTGCCCGATCTTCGGGTTGAAATTTGATCAATTGCGTTGAGAGACCAGCCGATCAGATCCATGATGTAAATTTGAGTGGAAGTAAAGAGACGTAAAAAGAGGCTCACAGTCAGAAAGGACAAAGTTGCGGGGCAGAGTGGGAGGAGATGGGAGGAAACAGGAGCGCAGATAGAAGCGTCCGCCTTCGCTGAGAGCAGGAGTGGAATAAGTGCAGTTTTCTGAATTTTCTAAGTTTTCTCTGTCATTCCAGTCATATCCCAGTCACAGGCAGATGGCCCAACCCAGCCACACCTTTAGTTTTACCCCAGGACCTTGTATAACAACAGGAGGCGGGGCTTCAGTTACAAGTGGTTCTCCATTCATAAGTGGCGTGAGTACTCAACTGACAAACTCTTAAGCTCTTCTAAGTGCTACTATGTTATGTACTACATAGTACTACGATGTTTATTTCCATGTTAATTGACATTTTTTTTACATTTTCCATGTTTACTGCTTGTTCATGCAGATCCCTGAGTAAGTTAGGTTTTTTTCTGCATTTTGTTAATAAATACACATTTTAATGGAGAGAAGAGTCAATGTGCTGATGTCCATTAATGTTCTTTAACTAGGTCAAGGCTGTAGTTGCCAAATACATTAAGAGAAATAAGTCCTGCTGAATGCTCAGATGTGCTCAAAATGTCCCGCCCAATATATTTGCTGGAAAATTGTCTGTTTTGGAGACACAATATTTTACTTCAATTCAATTCAAGTCAACTTTATTTGTACAGCGCCACTTCACAACAATGTAGTCACAGGACACTTTACATACACATCATTTCAAGCCAATTCATACATATCCTATTATAGAAACCAACTGACTGCATTGAATAATTACTTTGATCCAATCCCCCATCCTGAGCTGCACGAGGCGACAGTGGGAAGGAAAAAACTCCCCTTTAACAGAAAGAAAACCTCCGTCAGAACCCGGCTCAGGGAGGGCAGCCATCTGCCTCGACTGGTTGGGGTGGAGACGACAGGAAAGACAGAACAACATGCACAACTGCACTTATTCAGGAAGACCTGCAGAAAAAGGAAAAGTAAGTTAGAGACGGCCATATTGGCATATATTTATACATTAATATATTAGAGAAATGGAGCGAGGTACTTCTCAGTGCGTCAGGTAACATCCCCATTGCTACATAAGTAACGGATGGCTAGACTATCCATATAACAGCAAAGAGCATAACCTGGGTGAATTTTTCTGCATCTTTCTGAGACAAGATGCCCCTAATATTTGCAATATTACGCAGGTGGAAGAGGCGGTTCGAGAAACCTGTTTTAAATGTGAGCTAAAAGACACGTCCTGGTCAATAATGACTCCAAGATTTCTCACAGTGGTACTGGAGGCCAGATTAATGCCTCCCATCTCTCGTCTTCATGCCGCTTATCTGGGGTCAGGTTGCGGGGGCAGCAGCCTAAGCAGGGAAGCCCAGACTTCCCTCTCCCCAGTCACATTTGCCAACTCTGCGGGGGGATCCTGAGGCGTTCCCAGGCCAGCTGAGAGATATAATCCCTCCAGTGTGTCCTGGGTCTTCCCTGGGGTCTCCTCCCAGAGGGACGTGTCTGGAACACCTCACCAGGGATATCCAGGAGGCATCCTTACCAGATGCCCGAGCCACCTCAACTGGTTCCTCTCGATGCGGAGGAGCAGCGGCTCTACTCTGATCTCCTCCCGGATGACCGAGCTCCTCACCCTATCTCTAAGGGAGAGCCCGGCCACCCTGCGAAGGAAACTCATTTCAGCCGCCTGTATACAAGATCTCCTTCTTTCGGTCACGACCCACAGCTCATGACTATAGGTGAGGGTAGGAACGTAGATCGACTGGTAAATGGAGAGCTTTGCCTTCTGGCTCAGCTCCTTCTTCACCACGACAGACCGGCGCAGAGTCCACATTACTGCAGACGTCTCACCGATCCGTCTGCTGATCTCACGCTCCGTCCTTCCCTCACCCGTGAACAAGACCCCGAGATATTTAAACTCTTCCAATTGAGGCAGGACCTGACTGACCGGAGAGGGCAATCCACCCTATTCCGGCTGAGGACCATGGCCTCAGATTTGGAGGTGCTGATTCCCATCCCAGCCGCTTTACACTCTGCAGCAAATCGCTCAAGTGAGAGCTGGAGATGACATTGCTGCCATGACAGGCACCAACGACCTTACGGCCACAGCTCCAGCTGGCTGCCTCAACAATAGAGACACGGAGCACAGACCATTCGGACTCAATGTCCCCCGCCTCACTCGGGACATGGTTTGAAGCTCTGCTGAAGGTGGGAGTTGAAGCTCGCTCTGACGGGGGACTCAGCCAGACGTTCCCAGCAGACCCTCACAACACGTTTGGGTCTGCCAGATCTGACCGGCTTCCTCCCCCACCATCTGAGACAATTCACCACCAGGTGGTGATCAGTTGAAGCTCCGCCCCCCTCTTCACCCGAGTGTCCAAGGCATGTGGCCGCAGGTCTGACGATACGACTACAAAATCGATCATCGAACTGTGGCCCAGGGAATCCTGATGCCAGGTGTACATATGGACATTCTTATGTTGGAACATGGTGTTCATTATGGACAATCCATGACGAGCACAGAAGTCCAATAACAAAACACCATTTGGGTTCAGAGGGGGGGGACCATGCCTCCCAATCACTCCTCTCCAGGTCTCACTGTCATTGCCCATGTGAGCATTGAAGTCCCCAAGCAGAACAATGGAGTCCCCAGAAGGAGCACCCTCCAGCACTCCCTCCAAGGACTCCAGAAAGGGTGGGTACTCTGAACTGCTGTTTGGTGCATAAGCACAGACAACAGTCAGGAACCGTCCCCCCACCCGGAGGCGGAGGGAAATTACCCTTTCATCCACCGGGGTAAACCCCAACGTGCAGGCACCAAGCTGGGGGCTGATGAGAATGCCCACACCTGCTCGGCGCCTCTCGCCATGAGCAACTCCAGAGTGGACGAAAGTCCAGCCCCTCTCAACGGTACTGGTTCCAGAGCCCAAGCCATGCGTCGAGGTGAGTCCAACTATATCTAGTCGGAACTGCTCAACCTCGCGCACAAGCTCAGGCTCCTTCCCCACCAGAGAGGTGACGTTCCACGTCCCCAGAGCCAGCTTCTGCAGCCGGGGATCAGACCGCCAGGGTCCCCGCCTCTTGCTGCCGCCCAGCTCACATTGCACCCGACCCCTACGGCTCCTCCCGCAGATGGTGAGCCCACGGGAGGTGGGGCCCATGTAACCCTTTCAGGCTGAGCCCAACCAGGCCCCATGGGTAAAGGCCCGGCCACCGGACGCTCGCTATCGTGCCCCACCCCCAGACCTGGCTCCAGAGGGGGGTACCAGTAACCCGTGTCCGGGCAAGGGAACACTTATGCCCAGGTTTGTCGTCGTCATAGGGGTCGACAGATTAATGCCATCCAGATTAATTACATAACTGGATCATTTTGTTCTAAGTTTTTCAGGCCCGAAGATAACGACCTCTGTCTTGTCTGAGTTTAAAAGGAGAAAATTCAGAGTCATCCAGGTCTTGATGTCATTAAGACATCTTTGTAATCTAAGAAACTGATTGGTTTCATCTGGCTTCATGGAGAGGTAGATCTGAGTGTCATCTGCATTGCAATGAAAATTTATACCATGCTGCCTGATGATATTTCCTAAGGGAAGCATGTATAATGTGAAAAGTATTGGTCCAACTACAGAACCCTGAGGAACTCCATGACTTACCCTGGTGTGTGAGGAAGACTCATCATTTACATTTACAAACTGAAATATATCAGATAAATATGACTGGAACCAGTCTAATGCAGTCCCTTTAATCCCAATAACATGTTCCAGCCTCTGTAGCAGAATATTGTGATCAATAGTGTTGAATGCAGAACTGAGATCTAAAAGAATGAGTCCATACAGAAGTCCTTTATCTGAGGCCATGAGAAGATCATTAGTGACTTTCACCAGTGCTGTCTCTGTGCTATGATGAGCTCTAAATCCTGACTGGAACTCTTCAGATTGTTTCTGCTCAGATAGGTGCATAGTTGGGTTGAAACTGTTTTCTGAAGAATTTTAGACAAGAATAGGAGATTCGATATTGGTCTATAATTATCTAAAACTACTGGATCCAGAGTTGTTTTTTAAGCAACGGTTTAATTACAGCTGTCTTAACATATTGAGGTACATATCCTATTAATAGAGATGAATTGATCAGGTCCAGTACAGATGTATTGATTAAGAAACATTTCCTTGAATAATCTGGTTGGGATGGGGTCTAAAACACAGGTTGAAGGTTTAGATGAAGCTATTATGTTGGTTAACTCGGAGAGCTGTACAGGTAAGAAACGGTCCAAATGACAATCAGCTTCTAAAGACGTCTCTAAGGCTGCTGCAGATGAAATAACATTAGTAGTGTTCAGGTTATTACTGATTTCCTTCCTGATAGAAACTATTTTGTTTACAAAGAAACTCATAAAGTCGTCACAGCTGAGGTTGAAAGGAATAGATGGCTCAATGGCACTATGGCTCTTAGTCAGTCTGGTTCCAGTGCTGAAGAGAAACCTGGGGTGGTTCTTCTTCTCCTCTATCAATGATGAATAATAAGCTGTTCTAGCCACACGCAAGGCTTTTTATACACTATTACACTTTCTTTCCAGACTAAGCAACACTCTTCTAAGCCAGATGAACGCCATTTTCTTTCCAAACGTCTTGATGTCTGTTTTAAAGCTTGAAGCTGGGAATTAAACCACCGGCCGCTTCTTCTGACTGGTTCTCTTCTTCTTTAGAGGAGCAACATTATCTAGTGTTATACGCATTAAAGCTGTCATTCTAGCCACACATTCATCGACCTGTGTTGGAGTAAAGCTTGGATGGGTGTTTCCTGTCAGGTTAACACATGGTGTTGGAGGAAATACTGCTGAAATAGACTTCTTAAATTTGTTAACAACACTATCTGACAAACATCGACTAGAATGAATTTTCTTCTCAGCCATTGTGTAGTCAAGTAAAGTAAAGTCAAAAGTTATTAAATGATCAGACAGAACAGGGTTATGAGGAAAAATTGTCAGTTGATCACTATTAATGCCATATGTCAGAACAAGATCCAGAGTGTGACGATGAGAATGAGTCGGTCTGTGGACATTTTGGGAAAGTCTAATTGAACTTAATATAGAGTTAAAGGCAATGGTTAAACTGTTTTGTTCATCATCAACATGAATGTTAAAATCCCCCAGAACAATAACTTTATCAGTATTCAGCACTAAGTCTGATAAGAGGTCTGAGAAGTCAGTTAGGAACTGTGGGGAAGATCCAGGTGAACGGTAGACTACTACTAGGAGAAGTGGTTTCTCTGATTTCCATCTTGGGTGGGAGAGACTAAGGTATTGTAACTATTTTTATGTTTAGGACTAATCAATAGTTCTGATTGAACCCCTTAACAGCCACCCCCCAAAATGCCAAATACGCCTGAAATAAACATACCCAAATTAAAGTAGAAGCTGTTCTTGAACCCTTTGGAGTAGATTCAAAAGCATGGTCTCTTTTTAAAGAAAACATTCTAAAGTCTTACCCTGAGCTTTCAGATGGATTGTAACTGTAAGCAGCATGAAGTTAGTGAAGTTGGAACTCAAGGAATTTTCAGGTTTTTTCCCTCCTCTGAATTTCTCTTCTACTTTGTCAACATGCTGCTCATGGAGAGATGGAGATATGGACTGGAATATCAGATGGAGCTGTAGCCCGAAGCCTTTCCTATGACCAGTTAAAATTTGGTGACAATAGCAGCCACAATTATTATTCTATGAGGGTTTTACTGTAAGTATGTTCATGCGCTCCCCAAAGTGACCATTTGGAGTCTCCAACTTCAATAAGCTATAACTCCAGAACACTTCAACATACAGTCATCAATGAGACTCTAATGAAAGGTGGTATCAAGAGGAATCTTGTTGTATATTCATATTTATTATCAGTCTTATTGAAAATCACCAGATGATGCATAAACACCCTAAAAGCTTATTTTTTTCTATTGTGCATCATAATAAAAGAATCAGAATAAGTTTTACAGTCATCATTTTTATATATGTAAACAATATAATGCCATGTTATGTAATGTAAACAAAATGTAATAATAAAAACACCATAACACAATACAATTTACATATTTACATTAGATTTGAACTATTGTCTGATAAAGAGTGTTTGTAAAAGTAAAGTAAAAATCAGGAGAGCAGAATATGTAGATGTTATGATGAGCAGGGGTCCTGGTGGTCTGAAGGGCAGGAATGTAGTCTTCCTCTGGAAGGAGCTGGTCCTTCTTCATCTGAAGAGCTGCTGGGTTTCCATCACAATCACATGACAGACTAATAAAGAAGTTTTTATCCCACATTAGTCCTGCGACTGTAATAAGTGTATGTTCTAACAGACACGCATCGCTGCACGCATGTACACACACAGTATGGAAGCGGTCCACACACACGCAGATAAATCAGCAGCAGCTTATTTTCTTTCTATCATTTTCTATTTATGAACAAATGTTTACAACTGGAGGGAAATAGAGGTGTTGAACCGCTGCGTCTCTTTCATCGCTGCTCTTTTTGCTTCACGCACACTCGGACTGAACGACACCCGCATGAACGGTTCTGCCGGTCCGGGGTCTGACGTTTTAGAGCCGAGACCCCAAGTTTTCTAACAAACCAGGTCCCACGTCTTTAGCAGACCCAACAGAACCACTGGAGATACGGCAACAGTAAGAAACAACGGAAAGAAAACAACGCGGACGCCCCCACCCCTCCTCTCCCATCCCTCCTCCCCCCATCCCGACGCACAAAGTAAACACCCCCCCCCATAAACAACAGAGTTGCTCATCTAAACAGCTTATAAAGACACCGTAGCTGCATGTCGAGCTTTGTGCTTTTCATGTTCTTCTCCTTCAGGAACCACATCTTCTTCTGCAGTCAGAGACGTCTTCCTCTGTAAACATCACTGTTCCTCCGTGTAAACGACTCCTCCACCTCCTCGCGGGTGTAAACGACTCCTCCACCTCCTCGCTGGTGTATACGACTCCTCCACCTCCTCGCTGGTGTATACGACTCCTCCACCTCCTCGCTGGTGTAAACGACTCCTCCACCTCCTCGCTGGTGTAAACGACTCCTCCACCTCCTCGCTGGTGTAAACGACTCCTCCACCTCCTCGCTGGTGTAAACGACTCCTCCACCTCCTCGCGGGTGTAAACGACTCCTCCACCTCCTCGCGGGTGTAAACGATTCCACCACCTCCTCCTGGGTGTAAACGACTCCACCACCTCCTCGCGGGTGTAAACGACTCCACCACCTCCTCGCGGGTGTAAACGACTCCACCACCTCCTCGCGGGTGTAAACGACTCCACCACCTCCTCGCGGGTGTAAACGACTCCTCCACCTCCTCGCGGGTGTAAACGACTCCTCCACCTCCTCGCGGGTGTAAACGACTCCACCACCTCCTCCTGGGTGTAAACGACTCCTCCACCTCCTCGCGGGTGTAAACGACTCCACCACCTCCTCGCGGGTGTAAACGACTCCACCACCTCCTCGCGGGTGTAAACGACTCCTCCACCTCCTCGCGGGTGTAAACGACTCCTCCACCTCCTCGCGGGTGTAAACGACTCCACCACCTCCTCCTGGGTGTAAACGACTCCACCACCTCCTCGCGGGTGTAAACGACTCCTCCACCTCCTCGCGGGTGTAAACGACTCCACCACCTCCTCGCGGGTGTAAACGACTCCACCACCTCCTCGCGGGTGTAAACGACTCCTCCACCTCCTCGCGGGTGTAAACGACTCCTCCACCTCCTCGCGGGTGTAAACGACTCCTCCACCTCCTCGCGGGTGTAAACGACTCCACCACCTCCTCGCGGGTGTAAACGACTCCACCACCTCCTCGCGGGTGTAAACGACTCCTCCACCTCCTCGCGGGTGTAAACGACTCCTCCACCTCCTCGCGGGTGTAAACGACTCCTCCACCTCCTCGCGGGTGTAAACGACTCCTCCACCTCCTCGCGGGTGTAAACGACTCCTCCACCTCCTCGCGGGTGTAAACGACTCCTCCACCTCCTCGCGGGTGTAAACGACTCCTCCACCTCCTCGCGGGTGTAAACGACTCCTCCACCTCCTCGCGGGTGTAAACGACTCCTCCACCTCCTCGCGGGTGTAAACGACTCCTCCACCTCCTCGCGGGTGTAAACGACTCCTCCACCTCCTCGCGGGTGTAAACGACTCCACCACCTCCTCGCGGGTGTAAACGACTCCTCCACCTCCTCGCGGGTGTAAACGACTCCTCCACCTCCTCGCGGGTGTAAACGACTCCACCACCTCCTCGCGGGTGTAAACGACTCCTCCACCTCCTCGCGGGTGTAAACGACTCCTCCACCTCCTCGCGGGTGTAAACGACTCCTCCACCTCCTCGCGGGTGTAAACGACTCCACCACCTCCTCGTGGGTGTAAACGACTCCACCACCTCCTCGCGGGTGTAAACGACTCCACCACCTTTTCAAGCCTTTTTACCCCTTATCCAACTGTAAACTGGAGAAAACTGATGTAGAATCTGCTCAAACCAACAAATACAACCCAGGAAACCAAGCAACACATTTCCCAGACAACTAGGGGCAAGACTTAAAAGTTAGACCAGACCAATCCCGACCATTTTTATCTTGGTTTTGCAGAAGAAGTGGAGCCAAAAGCAGTGGTGAGTGACATAAACCAGGGTTTAATGGAGGTAACCAATAAAAACAGAGAGTAAGATGACTTTATCATATAGAGAGATGTTTAAACATTTACATCCATGTGACATGGTTCCTCATGCCGGAGGCTGTGGAGGATAAACCTGGTCATGGTGGTACTAAGGGGACCAACAAGGGACAAGAAAATTCCACCACTAGCAGCCTGAAGTGTTGATCCAAGGCAGGATGGATGTTTCATGATGTTTCCAGCAGATTCGGATCCTACTTAGACCATCAACTTTCTTCCTCATTCTGATGTTCAGTTTGGACTTCATCATGACTTCGTTTTTCCATGTGATTGGCTGGTTAATATGTTGGTGAGCAGGGGGGGCTCACCAACATGTTAACCAGCCAATCACAGCCAATAACTGGTTCATGAATTGTTCAAACAGTGGCATGAGCATGAATTTAGAATTTTATTACATCTGAATGTATTATTGCTGAAAGTCAGTACGAAACACCCTGACAGGGTGGAGAGACTGATCTGACTGAGGCGCTCAGGACATCCTTTGTCCCCACAGCCATCAGACTGTACAACAGTCAGTTCTTAAAGTAGCTATTTTATGTACATTTTCAGTCTAATTTATTTTGATATGCAAGTCCAGAAGGGGAAGAAATAATCAAGGATTTTTCACAAATCCCTGCATTTATTTTGTAATGATCCTCTCAGATCAATTTCTGCCAGAAACAGGCAAACAGAGAAAGCTCCGCCCCCTGCCTGCCTGCAGGCTGTGTCTGATTGGTCAGCTGCTAGCAGTAGTTGTCGGGATCGCACGCATCCACTGTTTTCCCCGTAGAGACGGACAGAACTGGTAAACAAACCAGAGTATCTACTCAATAATGTCAACACCAAACAAACAGTCGTACATGTTCCGGCCCGAATCAGACCCTGAAAACGAGAGAGAACAACTCAGCAACAAGAAATAGATAAGCTAATGATGCTATATGCTAACACTTTCATGAATTCCTAGCTATGGTTGCTAAGCTAATCTCTTGTGTTGGAGTGATGAAACATTGGCTGTGTCTGAATGTCTGCACTATTTCCTAACTCCTCACTGAATATATCGTGCTACACTCGATAGCAGACTATTTAGTGAACTCATTCTGGACACAAAGCTATTTTATTCTTGCCGCAGATCACATTAGATATACGAAGATATCCGGGTTCCAGATACTCCAGGAGTTTCCAGGACGGAGCTATGCCGGGTTCCAGATACTCCAGGAGTTTCCAGGACGGACATACGCCGGGTTCCAGATACTCCAGGAGTTTCCAGGACGGAGCTACGCCGGGTTCCAGATACTCCAGGAGTTTCCAGGACGGAGCTACACCGGGTTCCTGATACTCCAGGAGTTTCCAGGACGGAGCTACGCCGGGTTCCAGATACTCCAGGAGTTTCCAGGACGGACATACGCCGGGTTCCTGATACTCCAGGAGTTTCCAGGACGGAGCTACGCCGGGTTCCAGATACTCCAGGAGTTTCCAGGACGGAGCTACGCCGGGTTCCAGATACTCCAGGAGTTTCCAGGACGGAGCTACGCCGGGTTCCTGATACTCCAGGAGTTTCCAGGACGGAGCTACGCCGGGTTCCTGATACTCCAGGAGTTTCCAGGACGGAGCTACGCCGGGTTCCTGATACTCCAGGAGTTTCCAGGACGGAGCTACGCCGGGTTCCAGATACTCCAGGAGTTTCCAGGACGGAGCTACGCCGGGTTCCAGATACTCCAGGAGTTTCCAGGACGGAGCTACGCCGGGTTCCAGATACTCCAGGAGTTTCCAGGACGGAGCTACGCCGGGTTCCAGATACTCCAGGAGTTTCCAGGACGGAGCTACGCCGGGTTCCAGATACTCCAGGAGTTTCCAGGACGGAGCTACGCCGGGTTCCAGATACTCCAGGAGTTTCCAGGACGGAGCTACGCCGGGTTCCAGATACTCCAGGAGTTTCCAGGACGGAGCTACGCCGGGTTCCAGATACTCCAGGAGTTTCCAGGACGCAGCTACGCCGGGTTCCAGATACTCCAGGAGTTTCCAGGACGGAGCTACGCCGGGTTCCAGATACTCCAGGAGTTTCCAGGACGGAGCTACGCCGGGTTCCGGGCTTCTGCTGTGACTGGCAGTAACAGTAGAAGCCTGGCTTCCTGATCAACACATACATGTATATATAGTTGTTCATAGGCTGCTGTAAAAAATATTTAACATAATATTCTGTAACATCTATAATCATAGCTTTACTGTGTACATGGACTATGACTGTTCTAAGAGATAACTGTGTTTCTCCAGATGTGAATAATGTCAGGTTGGAACTCCCGACAGACTTCTTTGCCACAGAGAGCTGTGATGCAACACACACAGTATGTGGAAGTTCAGTTCATGCCATGTTTGGGAATGTTTTAGTGTCCTGGCCGTGTGTCCCACAAGGACTTAGGACAATAAGAACATTTCAATTTTATGGAAAGTTGAGCATTTAGACGGCGTGGACGACACATTCCCGGTCCAGAGGTGATAAATCTGAAGTAAAGAAGTGATGAATCATCCTGAAGACCACGTCTGATGTAAAGAAGACCTAGCTTGGTGTTGTCCTGTTAAACGGGACAGGGCGGCCATTAGAACTACGGTGATGACCGCTTCTTTCCTCCATTTACATCTTGTTTTAAAGTTGCTAATAACCTGGATGTTTTTAGCATGGTCATCAGAGATGACTCATCATGTTTATAGCATCCCTCCTCATAGATCTATAGTTTTACATAGATTCTCACCAGGATGGTTTTAGCAAGGTTATGTTAGCAGCAGTTAGCTTCAGCTGATACAGTAGTTGCTCGTGCTCTGAGCTTAACAACTTTTTTTTGAGTAATTAGGTTTTCCTTCCAGCTTGTGTCTCTGGATGGGAAACGTGATTGTAGGAAGAGAGCCTCCTTTCAGCAGAAGCCTGGAATCAAACCCCCGTCATGCTGGATCCTGTTTATCCAGCAGTCTGCAGTGAAGATCACAGATATCACAAAGCTGCTGCTGCTCCCAAAGAAAAACTCCATCCCTTGCTGTCGTTTCATTCAGAAGATGTGAACAAATGCAGTTTCCCTCACAGCTGGAGAAACGTTTCTTGTGCGACATGTTAGCAGTGGGAATGTCCAGCGTAGCTTTAGCTTCTTCCATCTTATACTGAGCAGTGAAGGGGGGCGTGGCTTTCTTCTGGTGAACGTGCACATCCTGGAGAAGACGACCAATCACTGAGTCCCGTCCCCGGGACGTCACTAGAATCTCGAGATCGAAAGAACTCTTTAAAACGACTTTTTTTCCGTCACCATGGAAACCGAACGGAGAGAGTGCTGGAAAACCCAAACATGCATTTAGGTGATAAAACACGGTGCTGTTCACATGTCTGATGAGGGTCCAACACGATAAGACTGTAGAAAGCTCAGAAAACTCCAAATACCATCATAGCAACCCAATATTTTCTAGTTAAACTCATTTCAACCATTAAATTATGTTATTCTTTATATATTTTAAATTGTAAGCTGCTGACAGTAAGACTTTGATTATTAAAGCATCTATCTATCTATTGTTTGTTTGTTTGAAAACGTTTATTTGAACAAAATGAAATCTAAAAATGAGAAAAAAAAATAGAAATAAAAGATGACAAAACGTTCAAAAGAAGTGGGTAGAAGCATAAGCCTATATGTAATCCCACCCCAGTGATGAGCAATACAGTATTGAAAACAATAGTAACCCAGTATATGAGTAATGCCTGAATAATAATAATCATCATAATAATCATAATAATAATGATGATGATAATAATAATCATCATCATAATAATAATATCCTATATATGTCATAATCCATATGAAAACAATAAGCAATATTAATAATAATGAAAACAATAGCAACATTTGTATCAACAATAATAACATAACTCCTCAGTGTGTGTAACATGTCTTCATTCTACACTATTTATGGACTCAATTATCATGTTTTTGTATACAGACTTAAGATTTTTGGACATTTGGACACAGGCTGTATTTTCTCCCAGCTTGTTCCATAGTTTAACCCCCCGCACGCGCACACACATACACACACACCTTTTCCTGCTGCTTCTCACCCAGGGCAGTTTGAATAGGATGTTCCTTTGCAAGCTGTACCCCACACCTCTCTGACTAAAATGTTTTTCTATCCCTCCATCATCCCTCCATCCCTCCCTCCATCCATCCCTCCCTCCATCCCTCCATCCCCACCTCCATCCATCCCTCCCTCCATCCATCCATCCATCCCTCCATCCTGCCCTCCATACTTCCCTCCATCCATCCAACCATCCATCCATCCCTCCATCCTTCCCTCCATTCTTCCCTCCCTCCATCCATCCCTCCATCCATCCTTCCATCCATCCCTCCATCCATCCCTTCATCCATCCATCCCTCCATCCTTCCCTCCATCCCTCCATCCATCCCTCCATCCATCCATCCATCCCTCCATCCATCCTTCCCTCCCTCCCTCCATCCATCCATCCATCCCTCCCTCCCTCCATCCATCCATCCATCCACCCATCCCTCCATCCATCCATTCCTCCATCCATCATCCCTCCATCCCTCCCTCCATCCATCCCTCCATCCATCCTTCCCTCCCTCCATCCATCCTTCCCTCCATCCATCCATCCCTCCCTCCATCCATCCATCCCTCCATCCATCCTTCCCTCCATCCATCCACCCCTCCATCCATCCATCCATCCTTCCCTCCCTCCATCCATCCATCCCTCCATCCATCCATCCATCCACCCCTCCATCCACCCTTCCATCCATCCATCCATCCCTCCATCCATCCATCCACACCTCCATCCATCCATCCATACCTCCATCCATCCATCTATCCATCCCTCCATCCATCCATCCCTCCATCCATCCATCCCTCCATCCATCCATCCCTCCCTCCCTCCATCCATCCATCCCTCCATCCATCCATCCATCCCTCCCTCCAGCCATCCATCCCTCCATCCATCCTTCCCTCCATCCATCCATCCATCCCTCCCTCCCTCCCTCCCTCCCTCCAGCCATCCATCCATCCCTCCATGAGAGGCGACCCAGCCTAAACGCTGTAGGCCTGTTTTCTACCCACTGCTCAGGAGGAGGGTAGAGGTGTTAAAATGCTGCAGGTCTTTGTTTCTCAGCCTGATGAGACCTGTCTGAAAGTGAAAAGACAAACAGTTGGAACAGAAGAGACAGACAAGTGTTTGTCTGGATCTCATGCTGAGATATGAACTGGTGCAAATTGCCTGAGTCCAGCTCTGAACTTAGTCAGTTTTGTTGCACTCACACCCCCTTTCCCATCATGCCCTGCAGGGTGCCGTCTCTGAGCAGAAATTGAGCGAGCGGTCAGAGCAGCAGGAAGGTTTCTGACTGGAGAGTCAATACAGCTGCTTCTGGACGTCAGAGTGCAGAGATGAAGCTAAACTCTGAAACCATCAGGAGTAGACCAACATTCATTTAATTGAAAAGCTTAGGGAGAGTTTGAACTTCATCGAAACCAGCATTTTATCTGGAGTCTGCAGTGATTTTAGAAATGTTCTGTTTAGGGATAATAAGAGCAGGAGTGTGTAACTTGTAAATAAAATAAAAATGTATGCGTTCATAAACAAGTTCAGGTCATTTAGGTTTTCCAAGTAAAAGATAGAAATAACATGAGATAACAACTTCTCATCTGGTGGAAAATATGAACCTGATGTTGTACTGAAGAACCTTTTCCTGAAATTGTTTGAAAATGTTTAGACTGGTGAAGCTCCGTCCATCTTTCTATTTGTGAGACTGAAATGGTCCTTTTAGTGGTCAAGTGAAACCAGTTCTGTTCCTGACCTCTTCCTAATAAAACCAGTTATATTACTGACCATTTTCCAGCTAAACAGGTTATATTACTTAATTGTTTCCAAATAAGCCGGTTGTTTTACTGACCTGTTCCCAGTTAAACCAGTTATGTTACAGAAACATGGAGATGTGGACCTAGACGCTGAGATGTGGACCGAGACGTGGAGATGTGGACCTAGACGAAGAGATGTGGACCGAGACGTGGAGATGTGGACCGAGACGCGGAGATGTGGACCTAGACGCTGAGATATGGACCGAGACGTAGAGATGTGGACCTAGACGAAGAGATGTGGACCTAGACGAAGAGATGTGGACCGAGACGTGGAGATGTGGACCTAGACGAAGAGATGTGGACCGAGACGTAGAGATGTGGACCGAGACGCGGAGATGTGGACCTAGACGCTGAGATATGGACCGAGACGTAGAGATGTGGACCTAGACGAAGAGATGTGGATCGAGACGTAGAGATGTGGACCTAGACGAAGAGATGTGGACCGAGACGTAGAGACGAAGAGATGTGGACCTAGACGAAGAGATGTGGACCGAGACGTAGAGATGTGGACCGAGATGTGGAGATGTGGACCGAGACGCGGGGATGTGGACCGAGACGTGGAGATGTGGACCGAGACGCGGGGATGTGGACCGGGACGAAGAGATGTGGACCGAGACGTGGAGATGTGGACCGAGACGTGGAGACGTGGACCGAGACGTAGAGACGTGGAGATGTGGTCCGAGACGTAGAGACGTGGACCGAGACGTAGAGACGTGGACCGAGACGTGGAGACGTGGACCGTGACGTGTAGACGTGGACCGAGACGTGGCGACGTGGAGATGTGGACCGAGACGAGAGACGTGGAGACGTGGACCGAGACGTAGAGACGTGGACCGAGACGTAGAGATGTGGACCGAGACGTGGAGACGTGGACCGAGACGTAGAGACGTGGAGATGTGGTCCGAGACGTAGAGATGTGGACCGAGACGTAGAGACGTGGACCGAGACGTGGAGACGTGGACCGAGACGTGTAGACGTGGACCGAGACGTGTAGACGTGGACCGAGACGAGAGACGTGGAGACGTGGACCGAGACGTAGAGACGTGGACCGAGATGTGGACCGAGACGTATAGATGTGGACCGAGACGTAGAGACATGGAGACGTGGACCGAGACGTAGAGATGTGGACCGAGACGTGGAGACGTGGACCGAGACGTGGAGACGTGGAAATGTGGACCGAGACGTATAGATGTGGACCGAGACGTGGAGACGTGGACCGGGACGAAGAGATGTGGACCGAGACGAAGAGATGTGGACCGAGACGTGGACCGAGGCGTGGAGATGTGGACCGAGACATGGAGACGTGGACCGAGACGTAGAGACGTGGACCGAGACGTGGAGACGTGGACCGAGACGTAGAGATGTGGACCGAGACGTAGAGACGTGGAGATGTGGACCGAGACGTGGACCGAGATGTGGACCGAGACATAGAGACGTGGACCGGGACGAAGAGATGTGGTCCGAGACGTGGAGATGTGGACCGAGACGTAGAGATGTGTACCGGGACGAAGAGATGTGGACCGAGACGTGGAGACGTGGACCGAGGCGTGGAGATGTGGACCGAGACATGGAGACGTGGAGACGTGGACCGAGAAGTGGAGATGTGGACCGAGACGTGGAGACGTGGACCGAGACGTAGAGATGTGTACCGGGACGAAGAGATGTGGACCGAGACGTGGAGACGTGGACCGAGACATGGAGACGTGGAGACGTGGACCGAGACGTAGAGACGTGGACCGAGACGTGGAGACGTGGACCGAGACATGGAGACGTGGAGACGTGGACCGAGACGTAGAGACGTGGAGACGTGGACCGAGACGTGGAGACGTGGACCGAGACGTCGAGACGTGGAGATGTGGACCGAGACGTAGAGATGTGGACCGAGACGTGGAGGTATGGACCGAGACGAAGAGATGTGGACCGAGACGTAGAGACGTGGACCGAGACGTAGAGACGTGGACCGAGACGTAGAGACGTGGACCGAGACGTAGAGATGTGGACCGAGACGTGGAGATGTGGACCGAGACGTAGAGACGTGGAGATGTGGACCGAGACGTAGAGATGTGGACCGAGACGTGGAGGTATGGACCGAGACGTAGAGACGTGGACCGAGATGTGGACCGAGACATAGAGACGTGGACCGAGACGTAGAGATGTGGACCGGGACGAAGAGATGTGGACCGAGACGTGGAGATGTGGACCGAGACGTAGAGACGTGGACCGAGATGTGGACCGAGACATAGAGACGTGGACCGGGACGAAGAGATGTGGACCGAGACGTGGAGACGTGGACCGAGGCGTGGAGATGTGGACCGAGACATGGAGACGTGGACCGAGACGTAGAGACGTGGACCGAGACGTGGAGACGTGGACCGAGACGTGGAGATGTGGTCCGAAACGTAGAGATGTGGACCGAGACGTGGAGATGTGGTCCGAGACGTAGAGATGTTGTCCGAGACGTAGAGACGTGGACCGAGACGTAGAGACGTGGACCGAGACGTGTAGACGTGGAGATGTGGACCAAGACATGGAGACGTGGACCGAGGCGTGGAGATGTGGACCGAGACGTGGAGATGTGGACCGAGACGTAGAGACGTGGACCGAGATGTGGACCGAGACATAGAGACGTGGACCGGGACGAAGAGATGTGGACCGAGACGAAGAGATGTGGACCGAGACGTGGAGATGTGGACCGAGACGTGGAGATGTGGACCGAGACGTGGAGACGTGGACCGAGACGTAGAGATGTGGACCGGGACGAAGAGATGTGGACCGAGACGTGGAGACGTGGACCGAGGCGTGGAGATGTGGACCGAGACATGGAGACGTGGAGACGTGGACCGAGACGTAGAGACGTGGACCGAGACGTGGAGACGTGGACCGAGACGTGGAGACGTGGACCGAGACGTCGAGATGTGGACCGAGACGTGGAGGTATGGACCGAGACGAAGAGATGTGGACCGAGACGTAGAGACGTGGACCGAGACGTAGAGATGTGGACCGAGACGTAGAGATGTGGACCGGGACGAAGAGATGTGGACCGAGACGTGGAGATGTGGACCGAGACGTAGAGACGTGGACCGAGATGTGGACCGAGACATAGAGACGTGGACCGGGACGAAGAGATGTGGACCGAGACGAAGAGATGTGGACCGAGACGAAGAGATGTGGACCGAGACGTGGAGATGTGGACCGAGACGTAGAGATGTGTACCGGGACGAAGAGATGTGGACCGAGACGTTGAGACGTGGACCGAGGCGTGGAGATGTGGACCGAGACGTGGACCGAGACGTGGAGACGTGGACCGAGACGTGGAGACGTGGACCGAGACGTAGAGATGTGGACCGAGACGTGGAGGTATGGACCGAGATGTGGACCGAGACATAGAGACGTGGACCGGGACGAAGAGATGTGGACCGAGACGTAGAAACGTGGAGATGTGGACCGGGACGAAGAGATGTGGACCGAGACGTGGAGGTATGGACCGAGACGAAGAGATGTGGACCGAGACGAAGAGATGTGGACCGAGACGTAGAGATGTGGACCGAGACGTGGAGACGTGGACCGAGACGTGGAGACGTGGACCGAGACGTGGAGACGTGGACCGAGACGTAGAGATGTGGACCGAGACGTGGAGACGTGGACCGAGACGTGGAGACGTGGACCGAGACGAGGAGATGTGGACCGAGACATGGAGACGTGGAGACGTGGACCGAGACGTAGAGACGTGGACCGAGACGTGGAGATGTGGTCCGAAACGTAGAGATGTGGACCGAGACGTGGAGATGTGGTCCGAGACGTAGAGACGTGGACCGAGACGTAGAGACGTGGACCGAGACGTAGAGACGTGGACCGAGACGTGGAGACGTAGAGATGTGGACCAAGACATGGAGACGTGGACCGAGACGTGGAGATGTGGACCGAGACGAGAGACGTGGAGACGTGGACCGAGACGTATAGATGTGGACCGAGACGTGGAGATGTGGACCGAGACGAAGAGATGTGGATCGGGACGAAGAGATGTGGACCGAGACGTGGAGACGTGGACCGAGACGTGGAGATGTGGACCGAGACGAGAGACGTGGAGACGTGGACCGAGACGTATAGATTTGGACCGAGACGAAGAGATGTGGATCGGGACGAAGAGATGTGGACCGAGACGTGGAGACGTGGACCGAGACGTGGAGACGTGGACCGAGACGTGGAAATGTGGACCGAGACATAGAGATGTGGAGATGTGGACCGCGACGAAGAGATGTGGACCGAGACGTAGAGATGTGGAGATGTGGACCGAGACGTAGAGATGTGGACCGAGACGAAGAGATGTGGACCGAGATGTGGAGATGTGGACTGAGACGCGGGGATGTGGACCGAGACGTGGAGATGTGGACCGAGACGTAGAGATGTGGACCGAGACGTGGAGATGTGGACCGAGACGCGGGGATGTGGACCGAGACGTGGAGATGTGGACCGAGACGTGGAGACGTGGAGATGTGGTCCGAGACGTAGAGATGTGGACCGAGACGTAGAGATGTGGACCGAGACGTGGAGACGTAGAGATGTGGACCGAGACGTGGACCGAGACGTAGAGATGTGGACCGAGACGTGGAGGCGTGGACCGAGACGTGGAGACATGGAGATGTGGACCGAGACGAGAGACGTGGAGACGTGGACCGAGACGTATAGATGTGGACCGAGACGTGGAGATGTGGACCGAGACGTAGAGATGTGGACCGAGACGTAGAGACATGGAGACGTCGACGGAGACGTGGAAATGTGGACCGAGACGAGAGACGTGGAGACGTGGACCGAGACGTATAGATGCGGACCGAGACGTGGAGACGTGGACCGCGACGAAGAGATGTGGACCGAGACGTAGAGATGTGGAGATGTGGACCGAGACGTAGAGATGTGGAGATGTGGACCGAGACGTAGAGATGTGGACCGAGATGTGGAGATGTGGACCGAGATGTGGAGATGTGGACCGAGACGTAGAGACGTGGACCGAGATGTGGACCGAGACATAGAGACGTGGACCGGGACGAAGAGATGTGGACCGAGACGTAGAGATGTGGAGATGTGGACCGAGAAGTGGAGATGTGGACCGAGACGTAGAGATGTGGACCGAGACGAAGAGATGTGGACCGGGACGAAGAGATGTGTACCGGGACGAAGAGATGTGGACCGAGACGTGGAGACGTGGACCGAGGCGTGGAGATGTGGACCGAGACATGGAGACGTGGAGACGTGGACCGAGACGTAGAGACGTGGACCGAGACGTGGAGACGTGGACCGAGACGTAGAGATGTGGACCGAGACGTAGAGACGTGGAGATGTGGACCGAGACGTAGAGACGTGGACCGAGATGTGGACCGAGACATAGAGACGTGGACCGGGACGAAGAGATGTGGTCCGAGACGTGGAGATGTGGACCGAGACGTAGAGATGTGTACCGGGACGAAGAGATGTGGACCGAGACGTGGAGACGTGGACCGAGGCGTGGAGATGTGGACCGAGACATGGAGACGTGGAGACGTGGACCGAGACGTAGAGACGTGGACCGAGATGTGGAGACGTGGACCGAGACGTGGAGACGTGGACCGAGACGTAGAGATGTGGACCGGGACGAAGAGATGTGGACCGAGACGTAGAGATGTGGACCGGGACGAAGAGATGTGTACCGGGACGAAGAGATGTGGACCGAGACGTGGAGACGTGGACCGAGGCGTGGAGATGTGGACCGAGACATGGAGACGTGGAGACGTGGACCGAGACGTAGAGACGTGGACCGAGACGTGGAGACGTGGACCGAGACGTAGAGATGTGGACCGAGACGTAGAGACGTGGAGATGTGGACCGAGACGTAGAGACGTGGACCGAGATGTGGACCGAGACATAGAGACGTGGACCGGGACGAAGAGATGTGGTCCGAGACGTGGAGATGTGGACCGAGACGTAGAGATGTGTACCGGGACGAAGAGATGTGGACCGAGACGTGGAGACGTGGACCGAGGCGTGGAGATGTGGACCGAGACGTGGACCGAGAAGTGGAGATGTGGACCGAGACGTAGAGATGTGTACCGGGACGAAGAGATGTGGACCGAGACATGGAGACGTGGACCGAGACGTGGAGATGTGGACCGAGACGTGGAGATGTGGACCGAGACATGGAGATGTGGACCGAGACGTGGAGATGTGGACCGAGACGTGGAGATGTGGACCGAGACGCGGGGATGTGGACCGAGACGCGGGGATGTGGACCGAGACGTGGAGATGTGGACCGAGACGTGGAGACGTGGAGATGTGGTCCGAGACGTAGAGATGTGGACCGAGACGTAGAGATGTGGACCGAGACGTGGAGACGTAGAGATGTGGTCCGAGACGGAGAGATGTGGACCGAGACGTGGACCGAGACGTAGAGATGTGGACCGAGACGTGGAGGCGTGGACCGAGACGTGGAGACATGGAGATGTGGACCGAGACGAGAGACGTGGAGACGTGGACCGAGACGTATAGATGTGGACCGAGACGTGGAGATGTGGACCGAGACGTAGAGATGTGGACCGAGACGTAGAGACATGGAGACGTCGACCGAGACGTGGAGACGTGGAAATGTGGACCGAGACGAGAGACGTGGAGACGTGGACCGAGACGTATAGATGCGGACCGAGACGTGGAGACGTGGACCGCGACGATGAGATTTGGACCGGGACGAAGAGATGTGGACCGAGACGTAGAGATGTGGAGATGTGGACCGAGACGTAGAGATGTGGAGATGTGGACCGAGACGTAGAGATGTGGACCGAGATGTGGAGATGTGGACCGAGATGTGGAGATGTGGACCGAGACGTAGAGACGTGGACCGAGATGTGGACCGAGACATAGAGACGTGGACCGGGACGAAGAGATGTGGACCGAGACGTAGAGATGTGGAGATGTGGACCGAGAAGTGGAGATGTGGACCGAGACGTAGAGATGTGGACCGAGACGAAGAGATGTGGACCGAGACGTAGAGATGTGGACCGGGACGAAGAGATGTGGACCGAGACGAAGAGATGTGGACCGAGACGTGGAGATGTGGACCGAGACGTAGAGATGTGTACCGGGACGAAGAGATGTGGACCGAGACGTGGAGACGTGGACCGAGGCGTGGAGATGTGGACCGAGACGTGGAGACGTGGACCGAGACGTGGAGACGTGGACCGAGACGTAGAGATGTGGACCGAGACGTAGAGACGTGGAGATGTGGACCGAGACGTAGAGACGTGGAGATGTGGACCGAGACGTAGAGATGTGGACCGGGACGAAGAGATGTGTACCGGGACGAAGAGATGTGGACCGAGACGTGGAGACGTGGACCGAGGCGTGGAGATGTGGACCGAGACATGGAGACGTGGAGACGTGGACCGAGACGTAGAGACGTGGACCGAGACGTGGAGACGTGGACCGAGACGTAGAGATGTGGACCGAGACGTAGAGACGTGGAGATGTGGACCGAGACGTAGAGACGTGGACCGAGATGTGGACCGAGACATAGAGACGTGGACCGGGACGAAGAGATGTGGTCCGAGACGTGGAGATGTGGACCGAGACGTAGAGATGTGTACCGGGACGAAGAGATGTGGACCGAGACGTGGAGACGTGGACCGAGGCGTGGAGATGTGGACCGAGACGTGGACCGAGAAGTGGAGATGTGGACCGAGATGTGGAGACGTGGACCGAGACGTGGAGACGTGGACCGAGACGTAGAGATGTGTACCGGGACGAAGAGATGTGGACCGAGACGTGGAGATGTGGACCGAGACGTGGAGATGTGGACCGAGACGTGGAGATGTGGACCGAGACGCGGGGATGTGGACCGAGACGCGGGGATGTGGACCGAGACGTGGAGATGTGGACCGAGACGTGGAGACGTGGAGATGTGGTCCGAGACGTAGAGATGTGGACCGAGACGTAGAGATGTGGACCGAGACGTGGAGACGTAGAGATGTGGTCCGAGACGGAGAGATGTGGACCGAGACGTGGACCGAGACGTAGAGATGTGGACCGAGACGTGGAGGCGTGGACCGAGACGTGGAGACATGGAGATGTGGACCGAGACGAGAGACGTGGAGACGTGGACCGAGACGTATAGATGTGGACCGAGACGTGGAGATGTGGACCGAGACGTAGAGATGTGGACCGAGACGTAGAGACATGGAGACGTCGACCGAGACGTGGAGACGTGGAAATGTGGACCGAGACGAGAGACGTGGAGACGTGGACCGAGACGTATAGATGCGGACCGAGACGTGGAGACGTGGACCGCGACGATGAGATTTGGACCGGGACGAAGAGATGTGGACCGAGACGTAGAGATGTGGAGATGTGGACCGAGACGTAGAGATGTGGAGATGTGGACCGAGACGTAGAGATGTGGAGATGTGGACCGAGACGTAGAGATGTGGAGATGTGGACCGAGATGTGGAGATGTGGACCGAGACGTAGAGACGTGGACCGAGATGTGGACCGAGACATAGAGACGTGGACCGGGACGAAGAGATGTGGACCGAGACGTAGAGATGTGGAGATGTGGACCGAGAAGTGGAGATGTGGACCGAGACGTAGAGATGTGGACCGAGACGAAGAGATGTGGACCGAGACGTAGAGATGTGGACCGGGACGAAGAGATGTGGACCGAGACGAAGAGATGTGGACCGAGACGTGGAGATGTGGACCGAGACGTAGAGATGTGTACCGGGACGAAGAGATGTGGACCGAGACGTGGAGACGTGGACCGAGGCGTGGAGATGTGGACCGAGACGTGGAGACGTGGACCGAGACGTGGAGACGTGGACCGAGACGTAGAGATGTGGACCGAGACGTAGAGACGTGGAGATGTGGACCGAGACGTAGAGACGTGGAGATGTGGACCGAGACGTAGAGATGTGGACCGAGACGTGGAGGTATGGACCGAGACGAAGAGATGTGGACCGAGACGTAGAGACGTGGACCGAGACGTAGAGATGTGGACCGGGACGAAGAGATGTGGACCGAGACGTGGAGATGTGGACCGAGACGTAGAGACGTCGACCGAGATGTGGACCGAGACATAGAGACGTGGACCGGGACTAAGAGATGTGGACCGAGACGTGGAGATGTGGACCGAGACGTAGAGATGTGTACCGGGACGAAGAGATGTGGACCGAGACGTGGAGACGTGGACCGAGGCGTGGAGATGTGGACCGAGACATGGAGACGTGGACCGAGACGTAGAGACGTGGACCGAGACGTGGAGACGTGGACCGAGACGTGGAGATGTGGTCCGAAACGTAGAGATGTGGACCGAGACGTGGAGATGTGGTCCGAGACGTAGAGATGTGGTCCGAGACGTAGAGACGTGGACCGAGACGTAGAGACGTGGACCGAGACGTGTAGACGTGGAGATGTGGACCAAGACATGGAGACGTGGACCGAGGCGTGGAGACGTGGACCGAGACGTGGAGATGTGGACCGAGACGTAGAGACGTGGACCGAGATGTGGACCGAGACATAGAGACGTGGACCGGGACGAAGAGATGTGGACCGAGACGAGGAGATGTGGACCGAGACGTGGAGATGTGGACCGAGACGTGGACCGAGACGTGGAGACGTGGACCGAGACGTAGAGATGTGGACCGGGACGAAGAGATGTGGACCGAGACGTGGAGACGTGGACCGAGGCGTGGAGATGTGGACCGAGACATGGAGACGTGGAGACGTGGACCGAGACGTAGAGACGTGGACCGAGACGTGGAGACGTGGACCGAGACGTGGAGACGTGGACCGAGACGTCGAGATGTGGACCGAGACGTGGAGGTATGGACCGAGACGAAGAGATGTGGACCGAGACGTAGAGACGTGGACCGAGACGTAGAGATGTGGACCGGGACGAAGAGACGTGGACCGAGACGTAGAGACGTGGACCGAGATGTGGACCGAGACATAGAGACGTGGACCGGGACGAAGAGATGTGGACCGAGACGTGGAGGTATGGACCGAGACGAAGAGATGTGGACCGAGACGTAGAGACGTGGACCGAGACGTAGAGACGTGGACCGAGACGTGGAGATGTGGACCGAGACGTAGAGACGTGGACCGAGATGTGGACCGAGACATAGAGACGTGGACCGGGACGAAGAGATGTGGACCGAGACGAAGAGATGTGGACCGAGACGTGGAGATGTGGACCGAGACGTAGAGATGTGTACCGGGACGAAGAGATGTGGACCGAGACGTTGAGACGTGGACCGAGGCGTGGAGATGTGGACCGAGACGTGGAGACGTGGACCGAGACGTGGAGACGTGGACCGAGACGTAGAGATGTGGACCGAGACGTAGAAACGTGGAGATGTGGACCGGGACGAAGAGATGTGGACCGAGACGTGGAGGTATGGACCGAGACGAAGAGATGTGGACCGAGACGTAGAGACGTGGACCGAGACGTAGAGATGTGGACCGAGACGTGGAGACGTGGACCGAGACGTGGAGATGTGGTCCGAGGCGTGGAGATGTGGACCGAGACATGGAGACGTGGAGACGTGGACCGAGACGTAGAGACGTGGACCGAGACGTGGAGATGTGGTCCGAAACGTAGAGATGTGGACCGAGACGTGGAGATGTGGTCCGAGACGTAGAGATGTGGACCGAGACGTAGAGACGTGGACCGAGACGTAGAGACGTGGACCGAGACGTGGAGACGTAGAGATGTGGACCAAGACATGGAGACGTGGACCGAGACGTGGAGATGTGGACCGAGACGAGAGACGTGGAGACGTGGACCGAGACGTATAGATGTGGACCGAGACGTGGAGATGTGGACCGAGACGAAGAGATGTGGATCGGGACGAAGAGATGTGGACCGAGACGTGGAGACGTGGACCGAGACGTGGAGATGTGGACCGAGACGAGAGACGTGGAGACGTGGACCGAGACGTATAGATTTGGACCGAGACGAAGAGATGTGGATCGGGACGAAGAGATGTGGACCGAGACGTGGAGACGTGGACCGAGACGTGGAAATGTGGACCGAGACATAGAGATGTGGAGATGTGGACCGCGACGAAGAGATGTGGACCGAGACGTAGAGATGTGGAGATGTGGACCGAGACGTAGAGATGTGGACCGAGACGAAGAGATGTGGACCGAGATGTGGAGATGTGGACTGAGACGCGGGGATGTGGACCGAGACGTGGAGATGTGGACCGAGACGTGGAGATGTGGACCGAGACGTGGAGACGTGGAGATGTGGTCCGAGACGTAGAGATGTGGACCGAGACGTAGAGATTTGGACCGAGACGTGGAGACGTAGAGATGTGGACCGAGACGTGGACCGAGACGTAGAGATGTGGACCGAGACGTGGAGACGTAGAGATGTGGACCGAGACGTGGACCGAGACGTAGAGATGTGGACCGAGACGTGGAGATGTGGACCGAGACGCGGGGATGTGGACCGAGACGTGGAGATGTGGACCGAGACGTGGAGACGTGGAGATGTGGTCCGAGACGTAGAGATGTGGACCGAGACGTAGAGATGTGGACCGAGACGTGGAGACGTAGAGATGTGGACCGAGACGTGGACCGAGACGTAGAGATGTGGACCGAGACGTGGAGGCGTGGACCGAGACGTGGAGACATGGAGATGTGGACCGAGACGAGAGACGTGGAGACGTGGACCGAGACGTATAGATGTGGACCGAGACGTGGAGATGTGGACCGAGACGTAGAGATGTGGACCGAGACGTAGAGACATGGAGACGTCGACCGAGACGTGGAGACGTGGAAATGTGGACCGAGACGAGAGACGTGGAGACGTGGACCGAGACGTATAGATGCGGACCGAGACGTGGAGACGTGGACCGCGACGAAGAGATGTGGACCGGGACGAAGAGATGTGGACCGAGACGTAGAGATGTGGAGATGTGGACCGAGACGTAGAGATGTGGAGATGTGGACCGAGACGTAGAGATGTGGACCGAGATGTGGAGATGTGGACCGAGATGTGGAGATGTGGACCGAGACGTAGAGACGTGGACCGAGATGTGGACCGAGACATAGAGACGTGGACCGGGACGAAGAGATGTGGACCGAGACGTAGAGATGTGGAGATGTGGACCGAGAAGTGGAGATGTGGACCGAGACGTAGAGATGTGGACCGAGACGAAGAGATGTGGACCGAGACGTAGAGATGTGGACCGGGACGAAGAGATGTGTACCGGGACGAAGAGATGTGGACCGAGACGTGGAGACGTGGACCGAGGCGTGGAGATGTGGACCGAGACATGGAGACGTGGAGACGTGGACCGAGACGTAGAGACGTGGAGACGTGGACCGAGACGTAGAGATGTGGACCGAGACGTAGAGACGTGGAGATGTGGACCGAGACGTAGAGACGTGGACCGAGATGTGGACCGAGACATAGAGACGTGGACCGGGACGAAGAGATGTGGTCCGAGACGTGGAGATGTGGACCGAGACGTAGAGATGTGTACCGGGACGAAGAGATGTGGACCGAGACGTGGAGACGTGGACCGAGGCGTGGAGATGTGGACCGAGACGAAGAGACGTGGAGACGTGGACCGAGAAGTGGAGATGTGGACCGAGACGTGGAGACGTGGACCGAGACGTGGAGACGTGGACCGAGACGTAGAGATGTGTACCGGGACGAAGAGATGTGGACCGAGACGTGGAGATGTGGACCGAGACGTAGAGATGTGGACCGAGACGTGGAGATGTGGACCGAGACGCGGGGATGTGGACCGAGACGTGGAGATGTGGACCGAGACGTGGAGACGTGGAGATGTGGTCCGAGACGTAGAGATGTGGACCGAGACGTAGAGATGTGGACCGAGACGTGGAGACGTAGAGATGTGGTCCGAGACGGAGAGATGTGGACCGAGACGTGGACCGAGACGTAGAGATGTGGACCGAGACGTGGAGACATGGAGATGTGGACCGAGACGAGAGACGTGGAGACGTGGACCGAGACGTATAGATGTGGACCGAGACGTGGAGATGTGGACCGAGACGTAGAGATGTGGACCGAGACGTAGAGACATGGAGACGTCGACCGAGACGTGGAGACGTGGAAATGTGGACCGAGACGAGAGACGTGGACCGAGACGTATAGATGCGGACCGAGACGTGGAGACGTGGACCGCGACGATGAGATTTGGACCGGGACGAAGAGATGTGGACCGAGACGTAGAGATGTGGAGATGTGGACCGAGACGTAGAGATGTGGAGATGTGGACCGAGATGTGGAGATGTGGACCGAGACGTAGAGACGTGGACCGAGATGTGGACCGAGACATAGAGACGTGGACCGGGACGAAGAGATGTGGACTAAGACGTAGAGATGTGGAGATGTGGACCGAGAAGTGGAGATGTGGACCGAGACGTAGAGATGTGGACCGAGACGAAGAGATGTGGACCGAGACGTAGAGATGTGGACCGGGACGAAGAGATGTGTACCGGGACGAAGAGATGTGGACCGAGACGTGGAGACGTGGACCGAGGCGTGGAGATGTGGACCGAGACATGGAGACGTGGAGACGTGGACCGAGACGTAGAGACGTGGACCGAGACGTGGAGACGTGGACCGAGACGTAGAGATGTGGACCGAGACGTAGAGACGTGGAGATGTGGACCGAGACGTAGAGACGTGGACCGAGATGTGGACCGAGACATAGAGACGTGGACCGAGACGTGGAGATGTGGTCCGAGGCGTGGAGATGTGGACCGAGACATGGAGACGTGCAGACGTGGACCGAGACGTAGAGACGTGGACCGAGACGTGGAGATGTGGTCCGAAACGTAGAGATGTGGACCGAGACGTGGAGATGTGGTCCGAGACGTAGAGATGTGGACCGAGACGTAGAGACGTGGACCGAGACGTAGAGACGTGGACCGAGACATGGAGACGTAGAGATGTGGACCAAGACATGGAGACGTGGACCGAGACGTGGAGATGTGGACCGAGACGAGAGACGTGGAGACGTGGACCGAGACGTATAGATGTGGACCGAGACGTGGAGATGTGGACCGAGACGAAGAGATGTGGATCGGGACGAAGAGATGTGGACCGAGACGTGGAGACGTGGACCGAGACGTGGAGATGTGGACCGAGACGAGAGACGTGGAGACGTGGACCGAGACGTATAGATTTGGACCGAGACGAAGAGATGTGGATCGGGACGAAGAGATGTGGACCGAGACGTGGAGACGTGGACCGAGACGTGGAGACGTGGACCGAGACGTGGAAATGTGGACCGAGACATAGAGATGTGGAGATGTGGACCGCGACGAAGAGATGTGGACCGAGACGTAGAGATGTGGAGATGTGGACCGAGACGTAGAGATGTGGACCGAGACGAAGAGATGTGGACCGAGATGTGGAGATGTGGACTGAGACGCGGGGATGTGGACCGAGACGTGGAGATGTGGACCGAGACGTGGAGATGTGGACCGAGACGTGGAGACGTGGAGATGTGGTCCGAGACGTAGAGATGTGGACCGAGACGTAGAGATGTGGACCGAGACGTGGAGACGTAGAGATGTGGACCGAGACGTGGACCGAGACGTAGAGATGTGGACCGAGACGTGGAGGCGTGGACCGAGACGCGGGGATGTGGACCGAGACGTGGAGATGTGGACCGAGACGTGGAGACGTGGAGATGTGGTCCGAGACGTAGAGATGTGGACCGAGACGTAGAGATGTGGACCGAGACGTGGAGACGTAGAGATGTGGACCGAGACGTGGACCGAGACGTAGAGATGTGGACCGAGACGTGGAGGCGTGGACCGAGACGTGGAGACATGGAGATGTGGACCGAGACGAGAGACGTGGAGACGTGGACCGAGACGTATAGATGTGGACCGAGACGTGGAGATGTGGACCGAGACGTAGAGACATGGAGACGTCGACCGAGACGTGGAGACGTGGAAATGTGGACCGAGACGAGAGACGTGGAGACGTGGACCGAGACGTATAGATGCGGACCGAGACGTGGAGACGTGGACCGCGACGATGAGATTTGGACCGGGACGAAGAGATGTGGACCGAGACGTAGAGATGTGGAGATGTGGACCGAGACGTAGAGATGTGGAGATGTGGACCGAGACGTAGAGATGTGGACCGAGATGTGGAGATGTGGACCGAGATGTGGAGATGTGGACCGAGACGTAGAGACGTGGACCGAGATGTGGACCGAGACATAGAGACGTGGACCGGGACGAAGAGATGTGGACCGAGACGTAGAGATGTGGAGATGTGGACCGAGAAGTGGAGATGTGGACCGAGACGTAGAGATGTGGACCGAGACGAAGAGATGTGGACCGAGACGTAGAGATGTGGACCGGGACGAAGAGATGTGTACCGGGACGAAGAGATGTGGACCGAGACGTGGAGACGTGGACCGAGGCGTGGAGATGTGGACCGAGACATGGAGACGTGGAGACGTGGACCGAGACGTAGAGACGTGGACCGAGACGTGGAGACGTGGACCGAGACGTAGAGATGTGGACCGAGACGTAGAGACGTGGAGATGTGGACCGAGACGTAGAGACGTGGACCGAGATGTGGACCGAGACATAGAGACGTGGACCGGGACGAAGAGATGTGGTCCGAGACGTGGAGATGTGGACCGAGACGTAGAGATGTGTACCGGGACGAAGAGATGTGGACCGAGACGTGGAGACGTGGACCGAGGCGTGGAGATGTGGACCGAGACATGGAGACGTGGAGACGTGGACCGAGACGTAGAGACGTGGACCGAGACGTGGAGACGTGGACCGAGACGTGGAGACGTGGACCGAGACGTCGAGATGTGGACCGAGACGTAGAGACGTGGAGATGTGGACCGAGACGTAGAGATGTGGACCGAGACGTGGAGGTATGGACCGAGACGAAGAGATGTGGACCGAGACGTAGAGACGTGGACCGAGACGTAGAGATGTGGACCGAGACGTAGAGATGTGGACCGGGACGAAGAGATGTGGACCGAGACGTGGAGATGTGGACCGAGACGTAGAGACGTGGACCGAGACATAGAGACGTGGACCGGGACGAAGAGATGTGGACCGAGACGAAGAGATGTGGACCGAGACGTAGAGATGTGTACCGGGACGAGGAGATGTGGACCGAGACGAAGAGATGTGGACCGAGACGTGGAGATGTGGACCGAGACGTAGAGATGTGTACCGGGACGAAGAGATGTGGACCGAGACGTGGAGACGTGGACCGAGGCGTGGAGACGTGGACCGAGACGTGGAGACGTGGACCGAGACGTGGAGACGTGGACCGAGACGTAGAGACGTGGACCGAGACGTAGAGACGTGGAGATGTGGACCGAGACGTAGAGATGTGGACCGAGACGTGGAGGTATGGACCGAGACGAAGAGATGTGGACCGAGACGTAGAGACGTGGAGATGTGGACCGAGACGTAGAGATGTGGACCGAGACGTGGAGACGTGGACCGAGGCGTGGAGATGTGGACCGAGACATGGAGACGTGGACCGAGACGTAGAGACGTGGACCGAGACGTAGAGACGTGGACCGAGACGTGGAGACGTGGACCGAGACGTGGAGATGTGGTCCGAAACGTAGAGATGTGGACCGAGACGTGGAGATGTGGTCCGAGACGTAGAGATGTGGTCCGAGACGTAGAGACGTGGACCGAGACGTAGAGACGTGGACCGAGACGTGTAGACGTGGAGATGTGGACCGAGACGTGGAGACGTGGACCGAGGCGTGGAGATGTGGACCGAGACGTGGAGATGTGGACCGAGACGTAGAGACGTGGACCGAGCTGTTGACCGAGACATAGAGACGTGGACCGGGACGAAGAGATGTGGACCGAGACGAAGAGATGTGGACCGAGACGTGGAGATGTGGACCGAGACGTGGAGACGTGGACCGAGACGTGGAGACGTGGACCGAGACGTAGAGATGTGGACCGGGACGAAGAGATGTGGACCGAGACGTGGAGACGTGGACCGAGGCGTGGAGATGTGGACCGAGACATGGAGACGTGGAGACGTGGACCGAGACGTAGAGACGTGGACCGAGACGTGGAGACGTGGACCGAGACGTGGAGACGTGGACCGAGACGTCGAGATGTGGACCGAGACGTGGAGGTGTGGACCGAGACGAAGAGATGTGGACCGAGACGTAGAGACGTGGACCGAGACGTAGAGATGTGGACCGAGACGTAGAGATGTGGACCGGGACGAAGAGATGTGGACCGAGACGTAGAGACGTGGACCGAGATGTGGACCGAGACATAGAGACGTGGACCGGGACGAAGAGATGTGGACCGAGACGAAGAGATGTGGACCGAGACGTGGAGATGTGGACCGAGACGTAGAGATGTGTACCGGGACGAAGAGATGTGTACCGAGACGTTGAGACGTGGACCGAGACGTTGAGACGTGGACCGAGGCGTGGAGATGTGGACCGAGACGTGGACCGAGACGTGGAGACGTGGACCGAGACGTGGAGACGTGGACCGAGACGTAGAGATGTGGACCGAGACGTAGAAACGTGGAGATGTGGACCGAGACGTAGAGATGTGGACCGAGACGTGGAGGTATGGACCGAGATGTGGACCGAGACATAGAGACGTGGACCGGGACGAAGAGATGTGGACCGAGACGTAGAAACGTGGAGATGTGGACCGGGACGAAGAGATGTGGACCGAGACGTAGAGACGTGGACCGAGACGTAGAGATGTGGACCGAGACGTGGAGACGTGGACCGAGACGTGGAGATGTGGTCCGAGGCGTGGAGATGTGGACCGAGACATGGAGACGTGGAGACGTGGACCGAGACGTAGAGACGTGGACCGAGACGTGGAGATGTGGTCCGAAACGTAGAGATGTGGACCGAGACGTGGAGATGTGGTCCGAGACGTAGAGATGTGGACCGAGACGTAGAGACGTGGACCGAGACGTAGAGACGTGGACCGAGACGTGGAGACGTAGAGATGTGGACCAAGACATGGAGACGTGGACCGAGACGTGGAGATGTGGACCGAGACGAGAGACGTGGAGACGTGGACCGAGACGTATAGATGTGGACCGAGACGTGGAGATGTGGACCGAGACGAAGAGATGTGGATCGGGACGAAGAGATGTGGACCGAGACGTGGAGACGTGGACCGACACGTGGAGACGTGGAAATGTGGACCGAGACGAGAGACGTGGAGACGTGGACCGCGACGAAGAGATGTGGACCGAGACGAAGAGATGTGGACCGAGACGTGGAGACGTGGACCGCGACGAAGAGATGTGGACCGAGACGTAGAGATGTGGACCGGGACGAAGAGATGTGGACCGAGACGTGGAGATGTGGACCGAGACGTGGAGATGTGGACCGAGAAGTGGAGATGTGGAGATGTGGACCGAGACGTAGAGATGTGGAGATGTGGACCGAGACGTAGAGACGTGGACCGGGACGAAGAGATGTGGACCGAGACGTGGAGACGTGGAGATGTGGACCGAGATGTGGACCGAGACGTAGAGACGTGGACCAAGACGTAGAGATGTGGACAGAGACGTGGAGATGTGGAGATGTGGTCCGAGACGTAGAGGTGTGGAGATGTGGACCGAGACGTAGAGATGTGGACCGAGACGTAGAGACGTGGACCGAGACGTAGAGATGTGGAGATGTGGACCGAGACGTGGAGACGTGGACCGAGACGTGGAGATGTGGACCGAGACGTAGAGATGTGTACCGGGACGTGGAGATGTGGACCGAGACGTGGAGACGTGGACCGAGACTTAGAGATGTGTACCGGGACGAAGAGATGTGGACCGAGACGTGGAGACGTGGACCGAGACGTGGAGATGTGGACCGAGACGTGGAGATGTGGACCGAGACGTGGAGACGTGGACCGCGACGAAGAGATGTGGACCGAGACGAAGAGATGTGGACCGAGATGTGGAGATGTGGACCGAGACGTAGAGATGTGGACCGAGACGCGGTGATGTGGATCGAGACGTGGAGATGTGGACCGAAACGTAGAGATGTGGACCGAGACGAGGAGATGTGGACCTAGACGTGGAGATGTGGAGACGTGGACCGAGACGTAGAGATGTGGACCGAGACGTAGAGACGTGGACCGAGACGTAGAGATGTGGACCGAGACGTGGAGACGTGGACCGAGACGTGGAGATGTGGTCCGAGACGTAGAGATGTGGACCGAGACGTGGAGACGTGGACCGAGACGTAGAGATGTGGACCGAGACGTGGAGACGTGGACCGAGACGTGGAGACGTGGACCGAGACGAGAGACGTGGAGATGTGGACCGAGACGTAGAGATGTGGGCCAAGACGTAGAGACATGGAGACGTCGACCGAGACGTGGAGACGTGGAAATGTGGACCGAGACGAGAGACGTGGAGACGTGGACCGAGACGTATAGATGTGGACCGAGACGAAGAGATGTGGACCGAGATGTAGAGATGTGGAGATGTGGACCGAGACGTGGAGACGTGGACCGCGACGAAGAGATGTGGACCGAGACGTAGAGATGTGGAGATGTGGACCGAGACGTAGAGATGTGGACCGAGAAGTGGAGACGTGGACCGAGACGAAGAGATGTGGACCGAGACGTAGAGATGTGGACCGAGACGTGGAGGTATGGACCGAGACGAAGAGATGTGGACCGGGACGAAAAGATGTGGACCGAGACGAAGAGATGTGGACCGAGACGTGGAGATGTGGACCGAGACGTAGAGATGTGTACCGGGACGAAGAGATGTGGACCGAGACGTGGAGACGTGGACCGAGGCGTGGAGATGTGGACCGAGACATGGAGACGTGGAGACGTGGACCGAGACGTAGAGACGTGGACCGAGACGTGGAGACGTGGACCGAGACGTAGAGATGTGGACCGAGACGTGGAGACGTGGAGATGTGGTCCGAGACGTAGAGATGTGGACCGAGACGTGGAGATGTGGTCCGAGACGTAGAGATGTGGACCGAGACGTAGAGACGTGGACCGAGACGTAGAGACGTGGAGCGAGACGTGGAGACGTAGAGATGTGGACCAAGACATGGAGACGTGGACCGAGACGTGGAGATGTGGACCGAGACGAGAGACGTGGAGATGTGGACCGAGACGTATAGATGTGGACCGAGACATGGAGATGTGGACCGAGACGAAGAGATGTGGATCGGGACGAAGAGATGTGGACCGAGACGTGGAGACGTGGAAATGTGGACCGAGACGAGAGACGTGGAGACGTGGACCGAGACGTATAGATGTGGACCGAGACGAAGAGATGTGGACCGAGACGTAGAGATGTGGAGATGTGGACCGAGACGTGGAGACGTGGACCGCGACGAAGAGATGTGGACCGAGACGTGGAGACGTGGACCGCGACGAAGAGATGTGGACCGAGACATAGAGACGTGGACCGGGACGAAGAGATGTGGACCGAGACGAAGAGATGTGGACCGAGAAGTGGAGATGTGGACCGAGACGAAGAGATGTGGACCGAGACGTAGAGACGTGGAGATGTGGACCGAGACGTAGAGACGTGGAGGTATGGACCGAGACGAAGAGATGTGGAGCGAGACGTGGAGATGTGGACCGAGACGTAGAGACGTGGACCGAGATGTGGACCGAGACATAGAGACGTGGACCGGGACGAAGAGATGTGGACCGAGACGTGGAGATGTGGACCGAGACGTAGAGATGTGTACCGGGACGAAGAGATGTGGACCGAGACGTGGAGACGTGGACCGAGGCGTGGAGATGTGGACCGAGACATGGAGACGTGGAGATGTGGACCGAGACGTAGAGACGTGGAGACGTGGACCGAGACGTGGAGACGTGGACCGAGACGTAGAGATGTGGACCGAGACGTAGAGACGTGGAGATGTGGACCGAGACGTAGAGATGTGGACCGAGACGTGGAGGTATGGACCGAGACGAGGAGATGTGGACAGAGACGTAGAGACGTGGACCGAGACGTAGAGATGTGGACCGGGACGAAGAGATGTGGACCGAGACGTGGAGATGTGGACCGAGACGTGGACCGAGATGTGGACCGAGACATAGAGACGTGGACCGGGACGAAGAGATGTGGACCGAGACGTGGAGATGTGGACCGAGACGTAGAGATGTGGACCGAGACGTGGAGACGTGGACCGAGGCGTGGAGATGTGGACCGAGACGTGGAGACGTGGACCGAGACGTAGAGACGTGGACCGAGACGTGGAGACGTGGACCGAGACGTGGAGACGTGGACCGAGACGTAGAGATGTGGACCGCGACGTAGAGACGTGGAGATGTGGACCGAGACGTAGAGATGTGGACCGAGACGTGGAGGTATGGACCGAGACGAAGAGATGTGGACAGAGACGTGGAGACGTGGACCGAGACGTAGAGATGTGGACCGCGACGTAGAGACGTGGAGATGTGGACCGAGACGAAGAGATGTGGACCGAGACGTAGAGACGTGGACCGAGACGTAGAGATGTGGACCGGGACGAAGAGATGTGGACCGAGACGTGGAGATGTGGACCGAGACGTAGAGACGTGGACCGAGATGTGGACCGAGACATAGAGACGTGGACCGGGACGAAGAGATGTGGACCGAGACGTGGAGACGTGGACCGAGGCGTGGAGATGTGGACCGACACATGGAGACGTGGAGACGTGGACCGAGACGTAGAGACGTGGACCGAGACGTGGAGACGTGGAGATGTGGTCCGAAACGTAGAGATGTGGACCGAGACGTAGACATGTGTACCGGGACGAAGAGATGTGGACCGAGACGTGGAGACGTGGACCGAGGCGTGGAGATGTGGACCGACACATGGAGACGTGGAGACGTGGACCGAGACGTAGAGACGTGGACCGAGACGTGGAGACGTGGACCGAGACGTGGAGACGTGGAGATCTGGTCCGAAACGTAGAGATGTGGACCGAGACGTAGAGACGTGGAGATGTGGTCCGAAACGTAGAGATGTGGACCGAGACGTGGAGACGAAGAGATGTGGACCGAGACGTAGAGATGTGGAGATGTGGACCGAGACGTGGAGACGTGGACCGAGACGTAGAGATGTGGAGATGTGGACCGAGACGTAGAGATGTGGACCGAGACGTAGAGATGTGGACCGGGACGAAGAGATGTGGACCGAGACGTGGAGACGTGGACCGAGACGTGGAGACGTGGACCGAGACGTAGTGACGTGGACCGAGACGTAGAGATGTGGACCGCGACGTAGAGACGTGGACCGAGACGTGGACCGAGACGTGGAGATGTGGTCCGAGACGTAGAGATGTGGACCGAGACGTAGAGACGTGGAGATGTGGACCGAGACGTAGAGATGTGGACCGAGACGTAGAGACGTGGAGATGTGGACCGAGACGTAGAGATGTGGACCGAGACGTGGAGGTATGGACCGAGACGAAGAGATGTGGACAGAGACGTAGAGACGTGGACCGAGACGTAGAGATGTGGACCGGGACGAAGAGATGTGGACCGAGACGTAGAGATGTGGACCGAGACGTAGAGACGTGGAGATGTGGACCGAGACGTAGAGACGTGGACCGAGATGTGGACCGAGACATAGAGACGTGGACCGAGACGTGGAGATGTGGTCCGAGGCGTGGAGATGTGGACCGAGACATGGAGACGTGGAGACGTGGACCGAGACGTAGAGACGTGGACCGAGACGTGGAGATGTGGTCCGAAACGTAGAGATGTGGACCGAGACGTGGAGATGTGGTCCGAGACGTAGAGATGTGGACCGAGACGTAGAGACGTGGACCGAGACGTAGAGACGTGGACCGAGACGTGGAGACGTAGAGATGTGGACCAAGACATGGAGACGTGGACCGAGACGTGGAGATGTGGACCGAGACGAGAGACGTGGAGACGTGGACCGAGACGTATAGATGTGGACCGAGACGTGGAGATGTGGACCGAGACGAAGAGATGTGGATCGGGACGAAGAGATGTGGACCGAGACGTGGAGACGTGGACCGAGACGTGGAGATGTGGACCGAGACGAGAGACGTGGAGACGTGGACCGAGACGTGGAAATGTGGACCGAGACATAGAGATGTGGAGATGTGGACCGCGACGAAGAGATGTGGACCGAGACGTAGAGATGTGGAGATGTGGACCGAGACGTAGAGATGTGGACCGAGACGAAGAGATGTGGACCGAGATGTGGAGATGTGGACTGAGACGCGGGGATGTGGACCGAGACGTGGAGATGTGGACCGAGACGTGGAGATGTGGACCGAGACGTGGAGACGTGGAGATGTGGTCCGAGACGTAGAGATGTGGACCGAGACGTAGAGATGTGGACCGAGACGTGGAGACGTAGAGATGTGGACCGAGACGTGGACCGAGACGTAGAGATGTGGACCGAGACGTGGAGGCGTGGACCGAGACGTGGAGATGTGGACCGAGACGCGGGGATGTGGACCGAGACGTGGAGATGTGGACCGAGACGTGGAGACGTGGAGATGTGGTCCGAGACGTAGAGATGTGGACCGAGACGTAGAGATGTGGACCGAGACGTGGAGACGTAGAGATGTGGACCGAGACGTGGACCGAGACGTAGAGATGTGGACCGAGACGTGGAGGCGTGGACCGAGACGTGGAGACATGGAGATGTGGACCGAGACGAGAGACGTGGAGACGTGGACCGAGACGTATAGATGTGGACCGAGACGTGGAGATGTGGACCGAGACGTAGAGATGTGGACCAAGACGTAGAGACATGGAGACGTCGACCGAGACGTGGAGACGTGGAAATGTGGACCGAGACGAGAGACGTGGAGACGTGGACCGAGACGTATAGATGCGGACCGAGACGTGGAGACGTGGACCGCGACGATGAGATTTGGACCGGGACGAAGAGATGTGGACCGAGACGTAGAGATGTGGAGATGTGGACCGAGACGTAGAGATGTGGAGATGTGGACCGAGACGTAGAGATGTGGACCGAGATGTGGAGATGTGGACCGAGATGTGGAGATGTGGACCGAGACGTAGAGACGTGGACCGAGATGTGGACCGAGACATAGAGACGTGGACCGGGACGAAGAGATGTGGACCGAGACGTAGAGATGTGGAGATGTGGACCGAGAAGTGGAGATGTGGACCGAGACGTAGAGATGTGGACCGAGACGTAGAGATGTGGACCGGGACGAAGAGATGTGTACCGGGACGAAGAGATGTGGACCGAGACGTGGAGACGTGGACCGAGGCGTGGAGATGTGGACCGAGACATGGAGACGTGGAGACGTGGACCGAGACGTAGAGACGTGGACCGAGACGTGGAGACGTGGACCGAGACGTAGAGATGTGGACCGAGACGTAGAGACGTGGAGATGTGGACCGAGACGTAGAGACGTGGACCGAGATGTGGACCGAGACATAGAGACGTGGACCGGGACGAAGAGATGTGGTCCGAGACGTGGAGATGTGGACCGAGACGTAGAGATGTGTACCGGGACGAAGAGATGTGGACCGAGACGTGGAGACGTGGACCGAGGCGTGGAGATGTGGACCGAGACATGGAGACGTGGAGACGTGGACCGAGACGTAGAGACGTGGACCGAGACGTGGAGACGTGGACCGAGACGTGGAGACGTGGACCGAGACGTCGAGATGTGGACCGAGACGTAGAGACGTGGAGATGTGGACCGAGACGTAGAGATGTGGACCGAGACGTGGAGGTATGGACCGAGACGAAGAGATGTGGACCGAGACGTAGAGACGTGGACCGAGACATAGAGATGTGGACCGAGACGTAGAGATGTGGACCGGGACGAAGAGATGTGGACCGAGACGTGGAGATGTGGACCGAGACGTAGAGACGTGGACCGAGACATAGAGACGTGGACCGGGACGAAGAGATGTGGACCGAGACGAAGAGATGTGGACCGAGACGTAGAGATGTGTACCGGGACGAAGAGATGTGGACCGAGACGAAGAGATGTGGACCGAGACGTGGAGATGTGGACCGAGACGTAGAGATGTGTACCGGGACGAAGAGATGTGGACCGAGACGTGGAGACGTGGACCGAGGCGTGGAGACGTGGACCGAGACGTGGAGACGTGGACCGAGACGTGGAGACGTGGACCGAGACGTAGAGACGTGGACCGAGACGTAGAGACGTGGACCGAGACGTGGAGACGTGGACCGAGACGTAGAGATGTGGACCGAGACGTAGAGACGTGGAGATGTGGACCGAGACGTAGAGATGTGGACCGAGACGTGGAGACGTGGACCGAGACGTGGAGACGTGGACCGAGACGTGGAGACGTGGACCGAGACGTAGAGATGTGGACCGAGACGTAGAGACGTGGAGATGTGGACCGAGACGTAGAGATGTGGACCGAGACGTGGAGGTATGGACCGAGACGAAGAGATGTGGACCGAGACGTAGAGACGTGGAGATGTGGACCGAGACGTAGAGATGTGGACCGAGACGTGGAGACGTGGACCGAGGCGTGGAGATGTGGACCGAGACATGGAGACGTGGACCGAGACGTAGAGACGTGGACCGAGACGTAGAGACGTGGACCGAGACGTGGAGACGTGGACCGAGACGTGGAGATGTGGTCCGAAACGTAGAGATGTGGACCGAGACGTGGAGATGTGGTCCGAGACGTAGAGATGTGGTCCGAGACGTAGAGACGTGGACCGAGACGTAGAGACGTGGACCGAGACGTGTAGACGTGGAGATGTGGACCGAGACGTGGAGACGTGGACCGAGGCGTGGAGATGTGGACCGAGACGTGGAGATGTGGACCGAGACGTAGAGACGTGGACCGAGATGTGGACCGAGACATAGAGACGTGGACCGGGACGAAGAGATGTGGACCGAGACGAAGAGATGTGGACCGAGACGTGGAGATGTGGACCGAGACGTGGAGACGTGGACCGAGACGTAGAGATGTGGACCGGGACGAAGAGATGTGGACCGAGACGTGGAGACGTGGACCGAGGCGTGGAGATGTGGACCGAGACATGGAGACGTGGAGATGTGGACCGAGACGTAGAGACGTGGACCGAGACGTGGAGACGTGGACCGAGACGTGGAGACGTGGACCGAGACGTCGAGATGTGGACCGAGACATAGACACGTGGACCGAGACGAAGAGATGTGGACCGAGACGTAGAGACGTGGACCGAGACGTAGAGATGTGGACCGAGACGTAGAGATGTGGACCGGGACGAAGAGATGTGGACCGAGACGTGGAGATGTGGACCGAGACGTAGAGACGTGGACCGAGATGTGGACCGAGACATAGAGACGTGGACCGGGACGAAGAGATGTGGACCGAGACGAAGAGATGTGGACCGAGACGTGGAGATGTGGACCGAGACGTAGAGATGTGTACCGAGGCGTGGAGATGTGGACCGAGACGTGGACCGAGACGTGGAGACGTGGACCGAGACGTGGAGACGTGGACCGAGACGTAGAGATGTGGACCGAGACGTAGAAACGTGGAGATGTGGACCGAGACGTAGAGATGTGGACCGAGACGTGGAGGTATGGACCGAGATGTGGACCGAGACATAGAGACGTGGACCGGGACGAAGAGATGTGGACCGAGACGTAGAAACGTGGAGATGTGGACCGGGACGAAGAGATGTGGACCGAGACGTGGAGGTATGGACCGAGACGAAGAGATGTGGACCGAGACGTAGAGACGTGGACCGAGACGTAGAGATGTGGACCGAGACGTGGAGACGTGGACCGAGACGTGGAGATGTGGTCCGAGGCGTGGAGATGTGGACCGAGACATGGAGACGTGGAGACGTGGACCGAGACGTAGAGACGTGGACCGAGACGTGGAGATGTGGTCCGAAACGTAGAGATGTGGACCGAGACGTGGAGATGTGGTCCGAGACGTAGAGATGTGGACCGAGACGTAGAGACGTGGACCGAGACGTAGAGACGTGGACCGAGACGTGGAGACGTAGAGATGTGGACCAAGACATGGAGACGTGGACCGAGACGTGGAGATGTGGACCGAGACGAGAGACGTGGAGACGTGGACCGAGACGTATAGATGTGGACCGAGACGTGGAGATGTGGATCGGGACGAAGAGATGTGGATCGGGACGAAGAGATGTGGATCGGGACGAAGAGATGTGGACCGAGACGTGGAGACGTGGACCGACACGTGGAGACGTGGAAATGTGGACCGAGACGAGAGACGTGGAGACGTGGACCGCGACGAAGAGATGTGGACCGAGACGAAGAGATGTGGACCGAGACGTGGAGACGTGGACCGCGACGAAGAGATGTGGACCGAGACGTAGAGATGTGGACCGGGACGAAGAGATGTGGACCGAGACGTGGAGATGTGGACCGAGACGTGGAGATGTGGACCGAGAAGTGGAGATGTGGAGATGTGGACCGAGACGTAGAGATGTGGAGATGTGGACCGAGACGTAGAGACGTGGACCGGGACGAAGAGATGTGGACCGAGACGTGGAGACGTGGAGATGTGGACCGAGATGTGGACCGAGACGTAGAGACGTGGACCAAGACGTAGAGATGTGGACAGAGACGTGGAGATGTGGAGATGTGGTCCGAGACGTAGAGGTGTGGAGATGTGGACCGAGACGTAGAGATGTGGACCGAGACGTAGAGACGTGGACCGAGACGTAGAGACGTGGAGATGTGGACCGAGACGTGGAGACGTGGACCGAGACGTGGAGATGTGGACCGAGACGTAGAGATGTGTACCGGGACGTGGAGATGTGGACCGAGACGTGGAGACGTGGACCGAGACTTAGAGATGTGTACCGGGACGAAGAGATGTGGACCGAGACGTGGAGACGTGGACCGAGACGTGGAGATGTGGACCGAGACGTGGAGATGTGGACCGAGACGTGGAGACGTGGACCGCGACGAAGAGATGTGGACCGAGACGAAGAGATGTGGACCTAGACGTAGAGATGTGGACCGAGACGAAGAGATGTGGACCGAGATGTGGAGATGTGGACCGAGACGTAGAGATGTGGACCGAGACGCGGTGATGTGGATCGAGACGTGGAGATGTGGACCGAGACGTGGAGATGTGGACCGAAACGTAGAGATGTGGACCGAGACGAGGAGATGTGGACCTAGACGTGGAGATGTGGAGACGTGGACCGAGACGTAGAGATGTGGACCGAGACGTAGAGACGTGGACCGAGACGTAGAGATGTGGACCGAGACGTGGAGACGTGGACCGAGACGTGGAGATGTGGTCCGAGACGTAGAGATGTGGACCGAGACGTAGAGACGTGGACCGAGACGTAGAGATGTGGACCGAGACGTGGAGACGTGGACCGAGACGTGGAGACGTGGACCGAGACGAGAGACGTGGAGATGTGGACCGAGACGTAGAGATGTGGGCCAAGACGTAGAGACATGGAGACGTCGACCGAGACGTGGAGACGTGGAAATGTGGACCGAGACGAGAGACGTGGAGACGTGGACCGAGACGTATAGATGTGGACCGAGACGAAGAGATGTGGACCGAGATGTAGAGATGTGGAGATGTGGACCGAGACGTGGAGACGTGGACCGCGACGAAGAGATGTGGACCGAGACGTAGAGATGTGGAGATGTGGACCGAGACGTAGAGATGTGGACCGAGAAGTGGAGACGTGGACCGAGACGTAAAGACGTGGAGATGTGGACCGAGACGAAGAGATGTGGACCGAGACGTAGAGATGTGGACCGAGACGTGGAGGTATGGACCGAGACGAAGAGATGTGGACCGGGACGAAAAGATGTGGACCGAGACGAAGAGATGTGGACCGAGACGTGGAGATGTGGACCGAGACGTAGAGATGTGTACCGGGACGAAGAGATGTGGACCGAGACGTGGAGACGTGGACCGAGGCGTGGAGATGTGGACCGAGACATGGAGACGTGGAGACGTGGACCGAGACGTAGAGACGTGGACCGAGACGTGGAGACGTGGACCGAGACGTAGAGATGTGGACCGAGACGTGGAGACGTGGAGATGTGGTCCGAGACGTAGAGATGTGGACCGAGACGTGGAGACGTGGAGATGTGGTCCGAGACGTAGAGATGTGGACCGAGACGTAGAGACGTGGACCGAGACGTAGAGACGTGGACCGAGACGTGGAGACGTAGAGATGTGGACCAAGACATGGAGACGTGGACCGAGACGTGGAGATGTGGACCGAGACGAGAGACGTGGAGATGTGGACCGAGACGTATAGATGTGGACCGAGACATGGAGATGTGGACCGAGACGAAGAGATGTGGATCGGGACGAAGAGATGTGGACCGAGACGTGGAGACGTGGAAATGTGGACCGAGACGAGAGACGTGGAGACGTGGACCGAGACGTATAGATGTGGACCGAGACGAAGAGATGTGGACCGAGACGTAGAGATGTGGAGATGTGGACCGAGACGTGGAGACGTGGACCGCGACGAAGAGATGTGGACCGAGACGTGGAGACGTGGACCGCGACGAAGAGATGTGGACCGAGACGTAGAGATGTGGACCGGGACGAAGAGATGTGGACCGAGACGTAGAGATGTGGACCGAGATGTGGAGATGTGGACCGAGAAGTGGAGATGTGGAGATGTGGACCGAGACGTGGAGACGTGGACCGAGACGTAGAGATGTGGACCGAGACGTAGAGATGTGGAGATGTGGACCGAGACGTAGAGACGTGGACCAAGACGTAGAGATGTGGACAGAGACGTGGAGATGTGGAGATGTGGACCGAGACGTGGAGACGTGGAGATGTGGACCGAGACGTAGAGATGTGGACCGAGACGTAGAGATGTGGAGACGTGGAGACGTGGACCGAGACTTAGAGATGTGTACCGGGACGAAGAGATGTGGACCGAGACGTGGAGACGTGGAGATGTGGTCCGAGACGTAGAGATGTGGACCGAGACGTAGAGACGTGGACCGAGACGTAGAGACGTGGACCGAGACGTGGAGATGTGGACCGAGACGTAGAGATGTGGACCGAGACGTGGAGATGTGGACCGAGACGAGAGACGTAGAGATGTGGACCGAGACGAAGAGATGTGGACCGAGACGAAGAGATGTGGATCGGGACGAAGAGATGTGGATCGGGACGAAGAGATGTGGATCGGGACGAAGAGACGTGGACCGAGACGTGGAGACGTGGACCGAGACGTGGAGACGTGGAAATGTGGACCGAGACGAGAGACGTGGAGACGTGGAAATGTGGACCGAGACGTAGAGATGTGGACCGAGACGTGGAGACGTGGAGATGTGGTCCGAGACGTAGAGATGTGGACCGAGACGTGGAGACGTGGAGATGTGGTCCGAGACGTAGAGATGTGGACCGAGACGTAGAGACGTGGACCGAGACGTAGAGACGTGGACCGAGACGTGGAGACGTAGAGATGTGGACCAAGACATGGAGACGTGGACCGAGACGTGGAGATGTGGACCGAGACGAGAGACGTGGAGATGTGGACCGAGACGTATAGATGTGGACCGAGACATGGAGATGTGGACCGAGACGAAGAGATGTGGATCGGGACGAAGAGATGTGGACCGAGACGTGGAGACGTGGAAATGTGGACCGAGACGAGAGACGTGGAGACGTGGACCGAGACGTATAGATGTGGACCGAGACGAAGAGATGTGGACCGAGACGTAGAGATGTGGAGATGTGGACCGAGACGTGGAGACGTGGACCGCGACGAAGAGATGTGGACCGAGACGTGGAGACGTGGACCGCGACGAAGAGATGTGGACCGAGACGTAGAGATGTGGACCGGGACGAAGAGATGTGGACCGAGACGTAGAGATGTGGACCGAGATGTGGAGATGTGGACCGAGAAGTGGAGATGTGGAGATGTGGACCGAGACGTGGAGACGTGGACCGAGACGTAGAGATGTGGACCGAGACGTAGAGATGTGGAGATGTGGACCGAGACGTAGAGACGTGGACCAAGACGTAGAGATGTGGACAGAGACGTGGAGATGTGGAGATGTGGACCGAGACGTGGAGACGTGGAGATGTGGACCGAGACGTAGAGATGTGGACCGAGACGTAGAGATGTGGAGACGTGGAGACGTGGACCGAGACTTAGAGATGTGTACCGGGACGAAGAGATGTGGACCGAGACGTGGAGACGTGGAGATGTGGTCCGAGACGTAGAGATGTGGACCGAGACGTAGAGACGTGGACCGAGACGTAGAGACGTGGACCGAGACGTGGAGATGTGGACCGAGACGTAGAGATGTGGACCGAGACGTGGAGATGTGGACCGAGACGAGAGACGTAGAGATGTGGACCGAGACGAAGAGATGTGGACCGAGACGAAGAGATGTGGATCGGGACGAAGAGATGTGGATCGGGACGAAGAGATGTGGATCGGGACGAAGAGACGTGGACCGAGACGTGGAGACGTGGACCGAGACGTGGAGACGTGGAAATGTGGACCGAGACGAGAGACGTGGAGACGTGGAAATGTGGACCGAGACGTAGAGATGTGGAGATGTGGACCGAGACGTGGAGACGTGGAGATGTGGACCGAGACGTAGAGATGTGGACCGAGACGAGGAGATGTGGACCGAGATGTGGAGATGTGGACCGAGACGCGGGGATGTGGACCGAGACGTGGAGATGTGGACCGAGACGTAGAGACGTGGAGATGTGGACCGAGACGTGGAGATGTGGACCGAGACGTAGAGATGTGGAGATGTGGACCGAGACGCAGAGATGTGGAGATGTGGACCGAGACGTAGAGATGTGGAGATGTGGACCGAGACGTAGAGATGTGGAGATGTGGAGATGTGGACCGAGACGTAGAGATGTGGACCGAGATGTGGAGATGTGGACCGAGATGTGGAGAGGTGGACCGAGAAGTGGAGACGTGGACCGAGACGTGGAGACGTGGACCGAGACGTAAAGACGTGGAGATGTGGGCCGAGACGAAGAGATGTGGGCCGAGACGAAGAGATGTGGACCGAGACGTAGAGATGTGGACCGAGACGTAGAGACGTGGACCGAGACGTAGAGATGTGGACCGAGACGTGGAGATGTGGACCGAGATGTGGAGATGTGGACCGAGACGCGGGGATGTGGACCGAGACGTGGAGATGTGGACCGAGACGTAGAGACGTGGAGATGTGGACCGAGACGTGGAGATGTGGACCGAGACGTAGAGATGTGGAGATGTGGACCGAGACGCAGAGATGTGGAGATGTGGACCGAGACGTAGAGATGTGGAGATGTGGACCGAGACGTAGAGATGTGGAGATGTGGAGATGTGGACCGAGATGTGGAGATGTGGACCGAGATGTGGAGAGGTGGACCGAGAAGTGGAGACGTGGACCGAGACGTGGAGACGTGGACCGAGACGTAAAGACGTGGAGATGTGGGCCGAGACGAAGAGATGTGGACCGAGACGTAGAGATGTGGACCGAGACGTAGAGACGTGGACCGAGACGTAGAGATGTGGACCGAGACGTAGAGATGTGGACCGGGACGAAGAGATGTGGACCGGGACGAAGAGATGTGGACCGAGACCTAGAGACGTGGACCGAGATGTGGACCGAGACATAGAGACGTGGACCGGGACGAAGAGATGTGGACCGAGACGAAGAGATGTGGACCGAGACGTTGAGATGTGGACCGAGACGTAGAGATGTGGACCGAGACGTAGAGATGTGGACCGGGACGAAGAGATGTGGACCGAGACGTGGAGATGTGGACCGAGACGTAGAGACGTGGACCGAGATGTGGACCGAGACATAGAGACGTGGACCGGGACGAAGAGATGTGGACCGAGACGTGGAGATGTGGACCGAGACGTAGAGATGTGTACCGGGACGAAGAGATGTGGACCGAGACGTGGAGACGTGGACCGAGGCGTGGAGATGTGGACCGAGACATGGAGACGTGGAGATGTGGACCGAGACGTAGAGACGTGGAGACGTGGACCGAGACGTGGAGACGTGGACCGAGACGTAGAGATGTGGACCGAGACGTAGAGACGTGGAGATGTGGACCGAGACGTAGAGATGTGGACCGAGACGTGGAGGTATGGACCGAGACGAGGAGATGTGGACAGAGACGTAGAGACGTGGACCGAGACGTAGAGATGTGGACCGGGACGAAGAGATGTGGACCGAGACGTGGAGATGTGGACCGAGACGTAGAGACGTGGACCGAGATGTGGACCGAGACATAGAGACGTGGACCGGGACGAAGAGATGTGGACCGAGACGTGGAGATGTGGACCGAGACGTAGAGATGTGGACCGAGACGTGGAGACGTGGACCGAGGCGTGGAGATGTGGACCGAGACGTGGACCGAGACGTAGAGACGTGGACCGAGACGTGGAGACGTGGACCGAGACGTGGAGACGTGGACCGAGACGTAGAGATGTGGACCGCGACGTAGAGACGTGGAGATGTGGACCGAGACGTAGAGATGTGGACCGAGACGTGGAGGTATGGACCGAGACGAAGAGATGTGGACAGAGACGTGGAGACGTGGACCGAGACGTAGAGATGTGGACCGCGACGTAGAGACGTGGAGATGTGGACCGAGACGAAGAGATGTGGACCGAGACGTAGAGACGTGGACCGAGACGTAGAGATGTGGACCGGGACGAAGAGATGTGGACCGAGACGTGGAGATGTGGACCGAGACGTAGAGACGTGGACCGAGATGTGGACCGAGACATAGAGACGTGGACCGGGACGAAGAGATGTGGACCGAGACGTGGAGACGTGGACCGAGGCGTGGAGATGTGGACCGACACATGGAGACGTGGAGACGTGGACCGAGACGTAGAGACGTGGACCGAGACGTGGAGACGTGGAGATGTGGTCCGAAACGTAGAGATGTGGACCGAGACGTAGACATGTGTACCGGGACGAAGAGATGTGGACCGAGACGTGGAGACGTGGACCGAGGCGTGGAGATGTGGACCGACACATGGAGACGTGGAGACGTGGACCGAGACGTAGAGACGTGGACCGAGACGTGGAGACGTGGACCGAGACGTGGAGACGTGGAGATGTGGTCCGAAACGTAGAGATGTGGACCGAGACGTAGAGACGTGGAGATGTGGTCCGAAACGTAGAGATGTGGACCGAGACGTGGAGACGAAGAGATGTGGACCGAGACGTAGAGATGTGGAGATGTGGACCGAGACGTGGAGACGTGGACCGAGACGTAGAGATGTGGAGATGTGGACCGAGACGTAGAGATGTGGACCGAGACGTAGAGATGTGGACCGGGACGAAGAGATGTGGACCGAGACGTGGAGACGTGGACCGAGACGTGGAGACGTGGACCGAGACGTAGTGACGTGGACCGAGACGTAGAGATGTGGACCGCGACGTAGAGACGTGGACCGAGACGTGGACCGAGACGTGGAGATGTGGTCCGAGACGTAGAGATGTGGACCGAGACGTAGAGACGTGGAGATGTGGACCGAGACGTAGAGATGTGGACCGAGACGTAGAGACGTGGAGATGTGGACCGAGACGTAGAGATGTGGACCGAGACGTGGAGGTATGGACCGAGACGAAGAGATGTGGACAGAGACGTAGAGACGTGGACCGAGACGTAGAGATGTGGACCGGGACGAAGAGATGTGGACCGAGACGTGGAGATGTGGACCGAGACGTAGAGACGTGGACCGAGACGTAGAGATGTGGACCGAGACGTAGAGACGTGGAGATGTGGACCGAGACGTAGAGATGTGGAACGAGACGTGGAGGTATGGACCGAGACGAAGAGATGTGGACAGAGACGTAGAGACGTGGAGATGTGGACCGAGACGTAGAGATGTGGACCGAGACGTGGAGGTATGGACCGAGACGAAGAGATGTGGACAGAGACGTAGAGACGTGGACCGAGACGTAGAGATGTGGACCGGGACGAAGAGATGTGGACCGAGACGTGGAGATGTGGACCGAGACGTAGAGACGTGGACCGAGATGTGGACCGAGACATAGAGACGTGGACCGGGACGAAGAGATGTGGACCGAGACGTGGAGATGTGGACCGAGACGTAGAGATGTGGACCGAGACGTGGAGACGTGGACCGAGGCGTGGAGATGTGGACCGAGACGTGGAGACGTGGACCGAGACGTAGAGACGTGGAGACGTGGACCGAGACGTGGAGACGTGGACCGAGACGTAGAGATGTGGACCGCGACGTAGAGACGTGGAGATGTGGACCGAGACGTAGAGATGTGGACCGAGACGTGGAGGTATGGACCGAGACGAAGAGATGTGGACCGAGACGTAGAGACGTGGACCGAGATGTAGAGATGTGGACCGGGACGAAGAGATGTGGACCGAGACGTAGAGACGTGGACCGAGATGTGGACCGAGACATAGAGACGTGGACCGGGACGAAGAGATGTGGACCGAGACGTGGAGACGTGGACCGAGGCGTGGAGATGTGGACCGACACATGGAGACGTGGAGACATGGACCGAGACGTAGAGACGTGGACCGAGACGTGGAGACGTGGAGATGTGGTCCGAAACGTAGAGATGTGGACCGAGACGTAGAGACGTGGAGATGTGGTCCGAAACGTAGAGATGTGGACCGAGACGTAGACATGTGTACCGGGACGAAGAGATGTGGACCGAGACGTGGAGACGTGGAGACGTGGACCGAGACGTAGAGACGTGGACCGAGACGTGGAGACGTGGACCGAGACGTGGAGACGTGGAGATGTGGTCCGAAACGTAGAGATGTGGACCGAGACGTAGAGACGTGGAGATGTGGTCCGAAACGTAGAGATGTGGACCGAGACGTAGAGACGTGGAGATGTGGTCCGAGACGTAGAGATGTGGACCAAGACGTGGAGACGTGGAGATGTGGTCCGAGACGTAGAGACGTGGACCGAGACGTAGAGATGTGGACCGAGACGTAGAGATGTGGACCGAGACGTGGAGACGTAGAGATGTGGACCGAGACGTAGAGACGTGGACCGAGACGTAGAGATGTGGACCGAGACGTGTAGACGTAGAGATGTGGACCAAGACATGGAGACGTGGACCGAGACGTGGAGACGTGGAGATGTGGATCGAGACGAGAGACGTGGAGACGTGGACCGAGACATGGAGACGTGGACCGAGACGTGGAGACGTGGAGATGTGGATCGAGACGAGAGACGTGGAGACGTGGACCGAGACGTATAGATGTGGACCGAGACGAAGAGATGTGGATCGGGACGAAGAGATGTGGACCGAGAAGTGGAGATGTGGACCGAGACGAAGAGATGTGGACCGAGACGAAGAGACGTGGAGATGTGGACCGAGACGTAGAGACGTGGAGGTATGGACCGAGACGTAGAGACGTGGAGGTATGGACCGAGACGAAGAGATGTGGAGCGAGACGTGGAGATGTGGACCGAGACGTAGAGACGTGGACCGAGATGTGGACCGAGACATAGAGACGTGGACCGGGACGAAGAGATGTGGACCGAGACGTGGAGATGTGGACCGAGACGTAGAGATGTGTACCGGGACGAAGAGATGTGGACCGAGACGTGGAGACGTGGACCGAGGCGTGGAGATGTGGACCGAGACGTGGAGACGTGGACCGAGACGTAGAGATGTGGACCGAGACATGGAGACGTGGAGATGTGGACCGAGACGTAGAGACGTGGACCGAGACGTGGAGACGTGGACCGAGACGTGGAGACGTGGACCGAGACGAAGAGATGTGGACCGAGACGTAGAGATGTGGAGACGTGGACCGAGACGTAGAGATGTGGACCGAGACGTAGAGACGTGGAGATGTGGAACGAGACGTAGAGATGTGGACCGAGACGTGGAGGTATGGACCGAGACGAAGAGATGTGGACAGAGACGTAGAGACGTGGACCGAGACGTAGAGATGTGGACCGGGACGAAGAGATGTGGACCGAGACGTGGAGATGTGGACCGAGACGTAGAGACGTGGACCGAGATGTGGACCGAGACATAGAGACGTGGACCGGGACGAAGAGATGTGGACCGAGACGTGGAGATGTGGACCGAGACGTAGAGATGTGGACCGAGACGTAGAGATGTGGACCGAGACGTAGAGATGTGGACCGAGATGTGGAGACGTGGACCGAGACGTGGAGATGTGGACCGAGACGTAGAGATGTGGACCGAGATGTGGAGACGTGGACCGAGACGTGGAGACGTGGACCGAGACGTAGAGACGTGGACCGAGACGTGGAGACGTGGACCGAGACGTAGAGACGTGGACCGCGACGTAGAGACGTGGAGATGTGGACCGAGACGTAGAGATGTGGACCGAGACGTGGAGGTATGGACCGAGACGAAGAGATGTGGACCGAGACGTAGAGACGTGGACCGAGACGTAGAGATGTGGACCGGGACGAAGAGATGTGGACCGAGACGTGGAGATGTGGACCGAGATGTGGACCGAGACATAGAGACGTGGACCGGGACGAAGAGATGTGGACCGAGACGTGGAGACGTGGACCGAGGCGTGGAGATGTGGACCGACACATGGAGACGTGGAGACGTGGACCGAGACGTAGAGACGTGGACCGAGACGTGGAGACGTGGAGATGTGGTCCGAAATGTAGAGATGTGGACCGAGACGTAGAGACGTGGAGATGTGGTCCGAAACGTAGAGATGTGGACCGAGACGTAGAGACGTGGACCGAGACGTGGAGATGTGGACCGACACATGGAGACGTGGAGACGTGGACCGAGACGTAGAGACGTGGACCGAGACGTGGAGACGTGGACCGAGGCGTGGAGATGTGGACCGACACATGGAGACGTGGAGACGTGGACCGAGACGTAGAGACGTGGACCGAGACGTGGAGACGTGGACCGAGACGTGGAGACGTGGAGATGTGGTCCGAAACGTAGAGATGTGGACCGAGACGTAGAGACGTGGAGATGTGGTCCGAAACGTAGAGATGTGGACCGAGACGTAGAGACGTGGACCGAGACGTGGAGACGTGGACCGAGACGTGGAGACGTGGAGATGTGGTCCGAGACGTAGAGATGTGGACCGAGACGTGGAGACGTGGAGATGTGGTCCGAGACGTAGAGACGTGGACCGAGACGTAGAGATGTGGACCGAGACGTAGAGATGTGGACCGAGACGTGGAGACGTAGAGATGTGGACCGAGACGTAGAGACGTGGACCGAGACGTAGAGATGTGGACCGAGACGTGTAGACGTGGACCGAGACGTGTAGACGTGGACCGAGACGTAGAGGTGTGGACCGAGATGTGGAGATGTGGACCGAGACGTAGAGATGTGGACCGAGACGTGGAGATGTGGTCCGAGACGTAGAGATGTGGACCGAGACGTAGAGACGTGGAGATGTGGACCGAGACGTAGAGATGTGGACCGAGACGTGGAGGTATGGACCGAGACGAAGAGATGTGGAAAGAGACGTAGAGACGTGGACCGAGACGTAGAGATGTGGACCGGGACGTGGAGATGTGGACCGAGACGTGGAGATGTGGACCGAGACGTAGAGACGTGGACCGAGACGTAGAGATGTGGACCGAGACGTAGAGACGTGGAGATGTGGACCGAGACGTAGAGATGTGGAACGAGACGTGGAGGTATGGACCGAGACGAAGAGATGTGGACAGAGACGTAGAGACGTGGAGATGTGGACCGAGACGTAGAGATGTGGACCGAGACGTGGAGGTATGGACCGAGACGAAGAGATGTGGACAGAGACGTAGAGACGTGGACCGAGACGTAGAGATGTGGACCGGGACGTAGAGATGTGGACCGAGACGTGGAGATGTGGACCGAGACGTAGAGACGTGGACCGAGATGTGGACCGAGACATAGACACGTGGACCGGGACGAAGAGATGTGGACCGAGACGTGGAGATGTGGACCGAGACGTAGAGATGTGGACCGAGACGTGGAGACGTGGACCGAGGCGTGGAGATGTGGACCGAGACATGGAGACGTGGACCGAGACGTAGAGACGAGGACCGAGACGTGGAGACGTGGACCGAGACGTAGAGATGTGGACCGCGACGTAGAGACGTGGAGATGTGGACCGAGACGTAGAGATGTGGACCGAGACGTGTAGGTATGGACCGAGACGAAGAGATGTGGACCGAGACCTAGAGACGTGGACCGAGATGTGGACCGAGACGTAGAGATGTGGACCGGGACGAAGAGATGTGGACCGAGACGTAGAGACGTGGACCGAGATGTGGACCGAGACATAGAGACGTGGACCGGGACGAAGAGATGTGGACCGAGACGTGGAGACGTGGACCGAGGCGTGGAGATGTGGACCGACACCTGGAGACGTGGAGACATGGACCGAGACGTAGAGACGTGGACCGAGACGTGGAGACGTGGAGATGTGGTCCGAAACGTAGAGATGTGGACCGAGACGTAGAGACGTGGAGATGTGGTCCGAAACGTAGAGATGTGGACCGAGACGTAGACATGTGTACCGGGACGAAGAGATGTGGACCGAGACGTGGAGACGTGGACCGAGGCGTGGAGATGTGGACCGACACATGGAGACGTGGAGACGTGGACCGAGACGTAGAGACGTGGACCGAGACGTGGAGACGTGGACCGAGACGTGGAGACGTGGAGATGTGGTCCGAAACGTAGAGATGTGGACCGAGACGTGGAGATGTGGTCCGAAACGTAGAGATGTGGACCGAGACGTAGAGACGTGGACCGAGACGTGGAGACGTGGAGACGTGGAGATGTGGTCCGAGACGTAGAGATGTGGACCAAGACGTGGAGACGTGGAGATGTGGTCCGAGACGTAGAGACGTGGACCGAGACGTAGAGATGTGGACCGAGACGTAGAGATGTGGACCGAGACGTGGAGACGTAGAGATGTGGACCGAGACGTAGAGACGTGGACCGAGACGTAGAGACGTGGACCGAGACGTGGAGACGTGGACCGAGACGTAGAGATGTGGAGATGTGGACCGAGACGTAGAGATGTGGACCGAGACGTAGAGATGTGGACCGGGACGAAGAGATGTGGACCGAGACGTGGAGACGTGGACCGAGACGTAGAGATGTGGACCGCGACGAAGAGATGTGGACCGAGACGTAGAGATGTGGACCGGGACGAAGAGATGTGGACCGGGACGAAGAGATGTGGACCGAGACGTGGAGACGTGGACCGAGGCGTGGAGATGTGGACCGAGACATGGAGACGTGGAGACGTGGACCGAGACGTAGAGACGTGGACCGAGACGTGGAGACGTGGAGATGTGGTCCCAAACGTAGAGATGTGGACCGAGACGTAGAGACGTGGGCCGAGACGTAGAGATGTGGACCAAGACGTGGAGACGTGGAGATGTGGTCCGAGACGTAGAGATGTGGACCGAGACGTAGAGACGTGGACCGAGACGTAGAGATGTGGACCGAGACGTGGAGACGTGGACCGAGACGTATAGACGTGGACCGAGACGTGGAGACGTAGAGATGTGGACCAAGACATGGAGACGTGGACCGAGACGTGGAGATGTGGACCGAGACGAGAAACATGGACCGAGACGTATAGATGTGGACCGAGACGAAGAGATGTGGATCGGGACGAAGAGATGTGGACCGAGACGTAGAGACGTGGAGACGTGGACCGAGACGTGGAGACGAAGAGATGTGGACCGAGACGTAGAGATGTGGAGATGTGGACCGAGACGTAGAGATGTGGACCGAGACGTAGAGATGTGGACCGGGACGAAGAGATGTGGACCGAGACGTAGAGATGTGGACCGAGACGTAGAGATGTGGACCGGGACGAAGAGATGTGGACCGAGACGTAGAGATGTGGACCGAGACGTAGAGATGTGGAGATGTGGACCGAGACGTAGAGATGTGGACCGGGACGAAGAGATGTGGACCGAGACGTAGAGATGTGGAGATGTGGACCGAGACGTAGAGATGTGGACCTAGACGTGGAGATGTGGACCGAGACGTAGAGATGTGGAGACGTGGACCGAGACGTAGAGACGTGGACCGAGACGTGGAGACGTGGAGATGTGGTGCGAAACGTAGAGATGTGGACCGAGACGTAGAGATGTGGACCGAGACGTAGAGATGTGGACCGAGACGTGGAGACGTGGACCGAGACGTGGACCGAGACGTGGAGATGTGGTCCGAGACGTAGAGATGTGGACCGAGACGTAGAGATGTGGACCGAGACGTAGAGACGTGGACCGAGACGTAGAGACGTGGACCGAGACGTAGAGATGTGGACCGAGACGTGGAGACGTGGACCGAGACGTGGAGACGTGGAGATGTGGACCGAGACGTATAGATGTGGACCGAGACGTGGAGATGTGGACCGAGACGTAGAGATGTGGACCGAGACGTAGAGACATGGAGACGTCGACCGAGACGTGGAGACGTGGAAATGTGGACCGAGACGAGAGACGTGGAGACGTGGACCGAGACGTATAGATGTGGACCGAGACGAAGAGATGTGGACCGAGATGTAGAGATGTGGAGATGTGGACCGAGACGTGGAGACGTGGACCGCGACGAAGAGATGTGGACCGGGACGAAGAGATGTGGACCGAGACGTAGAGATGTGGACCGAGATGTGGAGATGTGGACCGAGAAGTGGAGACGTGGACCGAGACGTGGAGACGTGGACCGAGACGTAAAGACGTGGAGATGTGGACCGAGACGAAGAGATGTGGACCGAGACGAAGAGATGTGGACCGAGACGTAGAGATGTGGACCGAGATGTGGAGATGTGGACCGAGACGTAGAGATGTGGACCGAGACGTAGAGATGTGGACCGAGACGTGGAGACGTAGAGATGTGGACCGAGACGTAGAGACGTGGACCGAGACGTAGAGATGTGGACCGAGACGTGTAGACGTGGACCGAGACGTGGAGACGTAGAGATGTGGACCAAGACATGGAGACGTGGACCGAGACGTGGAGACGTGGAGATGTGGACCGAGACGAGAGACGTGGAGACGTGGACCGAGACGTATAGATGTGGACCGAGACGAAGAGATGTGGATCGGGACGAAGAGATGTGGACCGAGACGTAGAGACGTGGAGACGTGGAGACGAAGAGATGTGGACCGAGATGTAGAGATGTGGAGATGTGGACCGAGACGTGGAGACGTGGACCGAGACGTAGAGATGTGGAGATGTGGACCGAGACGTAGAGATGTGGACCGAGACGTAGAGATGTGGACCGGGACGAAGAGATGTGGACCAAGACGTGGAGACGTGGACCGAGACGTGTAGACGTGGACCGAGACGTGTAGACGTAGAGATGTGGACCAAGACATGTAGACGTGGAGATGTGGACCGAGACGTGGAGACGTGGAGATGTGGACCGAGACGAGAGACGTGGAGACGTGGACCGAGACGTATAGATGTGGACCGAGACGAAGAGATGTGGATCGGGACGAAGAGATGTGGACCGAGACGTGGAGACGTGGAGACGTGGAGACGAAGAGATGTGGACCGAGACGTAGAGATGTGGAGATGTGGACCGAGACGTGGAGACGTGGACCGAGACGTAGAGATGTGGAGATGTGGACCGAGACGTAGAGATGTGGACCGAGACGTAGAGACGTGGAGACGTGGAGACGAAGAGATGTGGACCGAGACGTAGAGATGTGGAGATGTGGACCGAGACGTGGAGACGTGGACCGAGACGTAGAGATGTGGAGATGTGGACCGAGACGTAGAGATGTGGACCGAGACGTAGAGATGTGGACCGGGACGAAGAGATGTGGACCAAGACGTGGAGACGTGGACCGAGACGTAGAGATGTGGACCGAGACGTGTAGACGTGGACCGAGACGTGGAGACGTAGAGATGTGGACCAAGACATGGAGACGTGGACCGAGACGTGGAGACGTGGAGATGTGGACCGAGACGAGAGACGTGGAGACGTGGACCGAGACGTATAGATGTGGACCGAGACGAAGAGATGTGGATCGGGACGAAGAGATGTGGACCGAGACGTAGAGACGTGGAGACGAAGAGATGTGGACCGAGACGTAGAGATGTGGAGATGTGGACCGAGACGTGGAGACGTGGACCGAGACGTAGAGATGTGGAGATGTGGACCGAGACGTAGAGATGTGGACCGAGACGTAGAGATGTGGACCGGGACGAAGAGATGTGGACCAAGACGTGGAGACGTGGACCGAGACGTAGAGATGTGGACCGCGACGAAGAGATGTGGACCGAGACGTAGAGATGTGGACCGGGACGAAGAGATGTGGACCGAGACGTGGAGACGTGGACCGAGGCGTGGAGATGTGGACCGAGACATGGAGACGTGGAGACGTGGACCGAGACGTAGAGACGTGGACCGAGACGTGGAGACGTGGAGATGTGGTCCCAAACGTAGAGATGTGGACCGAGACGTAGAGACGTGGGCCGAGACGTAGAGATGTGGACCAAGACGTGGAGACGTGGAGATGTGGTCCGAGACGTAGAGATGTGGACCGAGACGTAGAGACGTGGACCGAGACGTGGACCGAGACGTAGAGATGTGGACCGAGACGTGGAGACGTGGACCGAGACGTGGAGACGTAGAGATGTGGACCAAGACATGGAGACGTGGACCGAGACGTGGAGACGTGGACCGAGATGAGAGACGTGGACCGAGACGTATAGATGTTGACCGAGACGAAGAGATGTGGATCGGGACGAAGAGATGTGTACCGAGACGTAGAGACGTGGAGACGTGGACCGAGACGTGGAGATGTGGAGATGTGGACCGAGACGTAGAGACGTAGAGATGTGGACCGAGACGTAGAGATGTGGACCGAGACGTAGAGATGTGGAGACGTGGACCGAGACGTGGAGATGTGGAGATGTGGACCGAGACGAAGAGATGTGGACCGAGACGTAGAGATGTGGAGATGTGGACCGAGACGTAGAGATGTGGACCGAGACGTAGAGATGTGGACCGGGACGAAGAGATGTGGACCGAGACGTGGAGACGTGGAGATGTGGTCCGAAACGTAGAGATGTGGACCGAGACGTAGAGATGTGGACCGAGACGTGGAGATGTGGACCGACACATGGAGACGTGGAGACGTGGACCGAGACGTAGAGACGTGGACCGAGACGTGGAGACGTGGACCGAGGCGTGGAGATGTGGACCGACACATGGAGACGTGGAGACGTGGACCGAGACGTAGAGACGTGGACCGAGACGTGGAGACGTGGACCGAGACGTGGAGACGTGGAGATGTGGTCCGAAACGTAGAGATGTGGACCGAGACATGGAGACGTGGACCGAGACGTGGAGACGTGGAGATGTGGACCGAGACGAGAGACGTGGAGACGTGGACCGAGACGTATAGATGTGGACCGAGACGAAGAGATGTGGATCGGGACGAAGAGATGTGGACCGAGACGTAGAGACGTGGAGACGAAGAGATGTGGACCGAGACGTAGAGATGTGGAGATGTGGACCGAGACGTGGAGACGTGGACCGAGACGTGGAGACGTGGACCGAGACGTAGAGATGTGGAGATGTGGACCGAGATGTAGAGATGTGGACCGAGACGTAGAGATGTGGACCGGGACGAAGAGATGTGGACCAAGACGTGGAGACGTGGACCGAGACGTAGAGATGTGGACCGCGACGAAGAGATGTGGACCGAGACGTAGAGATGTGGACCGGGACGAAGAGATGTGGACCGAGACGTGGAGACGTGGACCGAGGCGTGGAGATGTGGACCGAGACATGGAGACGTGGAGACGTGGACCGAGACGTAGAGACGTGGACCGAGACGTGGAGACGTGGAGATGTGGTCCCAAACGTAGAGATGTGGACCGAGACGTAGAGACATGGGCCGAGACGTAGAGATGTGGACCAAGACGTGGAGACGTGGAGATGTGGTCCGAGACGTAGAGATGTGGACCGAGACGTAGAGACGTGGACCGAGACGTGGACCGAGACGTAGAGATGTGGACCGAGACGTGGAGACGTGGACCGAGACGTGGAGACGTAGAGATGTGGACCAAGACATGGAGACGTGGACCGAGACGTGGAGACGTGGACCGAGACGAGAGACGTGGACCGAGACGTATAGATGTTGACCGAGACGAAGAGATGTGGATCGGGACGAAGAGATGTGTACCGAGACGTAGAGACGTGGAGACGTGGACCGAGACGTGGAGATGTGGAGATGTGGACCGAGACGTAGAGATGTGGACCGAGACGTAGAGATGTGGAGACGTGGACCGAGACGTGGAGATGTGGAGATGTGGACCGAGACGAAGAGATGTGGACCGAGACGTAGAGATGTGGAGATGTGGACCGAGACGTAGAGATGTGGACCGAGACGTAGAGATGTGGACCGGGACGAAGAGATGTGGACCGAGACGTGGAGACGTGGAGATGTGGTCCGAAACGTAGAGATGTGGACCGAGACGTAGAGATGTGGACCGAGACGTGGAGATGTGGACCGACACATGGAGACGTGGAGACGTGGACCGAGACGTAGAGACGTGGACCGAGACGTGGAGACGTGGACCGAGGCGTGGAGATGTGGACCGACACATGGAGACGTGGAGACGTGGACCGAGACGTAGAGACGTGGACCGAGACGTGGAGACGTGGACCGAGACGTGGAGACGTGGAGATGTGTTCCGAAACGTAGAGATGTGGACCGAGACGTAGAGACGTGGAGATGTGGTCCGAAACGTAGAGATGTGGACCGAGACGTAGAGACGTGGACCGAGACGTGGAGACGTGGAGATGTGGTCCGAGACGTAGAGATGTGGACCGAGACGTGGAGACGTGGAGATGTGGTCCGAGACGTAGAGACGTGGACCGAGACGTAGAGATGTGGACCGAGACGTAGAGATGTGGACCGAGACGTGGAGACGTAGAGATGTGGACCGAGACGTAGAGACGTGGACCGAGACGTAGAGATGTGGACCGAGACGTGTAGACGTGGACCGAGACGTAGAGGTGTGGACCGAGATGTGGAGATGTGGACCGAGACGTAGAGATGTGGACCGAGACGTGGAGATGTGGTCCGAGACGTAGAGATGTGGACCGAGACGTAGAGACGTGGAGATGTGGACCGAGACGTAGAGATGTGGACCGAGACGTGGAGGTATGGACCGAGACGAAGAGATGTGGAAAGAGACGTAGAGACGTGGACCGAGACGTAGAGATGTGGACCGGGACGAAGAGATGTGGACCGAGACGTGGAGATGTGGACCGAGACGTAGAGACGTGGACCGAGACGTAGAGATGTGGACCGAGACGTAGAGACGTGGAGATGTGGACCGAGACGTAGAGACGTGGACCGAGACGTAGAGATGTGGACCGAGACGTAGAGACGTGGAGATGTGGACCGAGACGTAGAGATGTGGAACGAGACGTGGAGGTATGGACCGAGACGAAGAGATGTGGACAGAGACGTGGAGATGTGGACCGAGACGTAGAGACGTGGACCGAGACGTAGAGACGTGGACCGAGACGTAGAGATGTGGACCGAGACGTAGAGACGTAGAGATGTGGACCGAGACGTAGAGACGTGGACCGAGACGTAGAGATGTGGACCGAGACGTAGAGACGTGGAGATGTGGACCGAGACGTAGAGATGTGGAACGAGACGTGGAGGTATGGACCGAGACGAAGAGATGTGGACAGAGACGTAGAGACGTGGAGATGTGGACCGAGACGTAGAGATGTGGACCGAGACGTGGAGGTATGGACCGAGACGAAGAGATGTGGACAGAGACGTAGAGACGTGGACCGAGACGTAGAGATGTGGACCGGGACGTAGAGATGTGGACCGAGACGTGGAGATGTGGACCGAGACGTAGAGACGTGGACCGAGATGTGGACCGAGACATAGACACGTGGACCGGGACGAAGAGATGTGGACCGAGACGTGGAGATGTGGACCGAGACGTAGAGATGTGGACCGAGACGTGGAGACGTGGACCGAGGCGTGGAGATGTGGACCGAGACATGGAGACGTGGACCGAGACGTAGAGACGAGGACCGAGACGTGGAGACGTGGACCGAGACGTAGAGATGTGGACCGCGACGTAGAGACGTGGAGATGTGGACCGAGACGTAGAGATGTGGACCGAGACGTGGAGGTATGGACCGAGACGAAGAGATGTGGACCGAGACCTAGAGACGTGGACCGAGATGTGGACCGAGACGTAGAGATGTGGACCGGGACGAAGAGATGTGGACCGAGACGTGGAGATGTGGACCGAGACGTAGAGACGTGGACCGAGATGTGGACCGAGACATAGAGACGTGGACCCGGACGAAGAGATGTGGACCGAGACGTGGAGACGTGGACCGAGGCGTGGAGATGTGGACCGACACCTGGAGACGTGGAGACATGGACCGAGACGTAGAGACGTGGACCGAGACGTGGAGACGTGGAGATGTGGTCCGAAACGTAGAGATGTGGACCGAGACGTAGAGACGTGGAGATGTGGTCCGAAACGTAGAGATGTGGACCGAGACGTAGACATGTGTACCGGGACGAAGAGATGTGGACCGAGACGTGGAGACGTGGACCGAGGCGTGGAGATGTGGACCGACACATGGAGACGTGGAGACGTGGACCGAGACGTAGAGACGTGGACCGAGACGTGGAGACGTGGACCGAGACGTGGAGACGTGGAGATGTGGTCCGAAACGTAGAGATGTGGACCGAGACGTGGAGATGTGGTCCGAAACGTAGAGATGTGGACCGAGACGTAGAGACGTGGACCGAGACGTGGAGACGTGGAGACGTGGAGACGTGGAGATGTGGTCCGAGACGTAGAGATGTGGACCAAGACGTGGAGACGTGGAGATGTGGTCCGAGACGTAGAGACGTGGACCGAGACGTAGAGATGTGGACCGAGACGTAGAGATGTGGACCGAGACGTGGAGACGTAGAGATGTGGACCGAGACGTAGAGACGTGGACCGAGACGTAGAGACGTGGACCGAGACGTGGAGACGTGGACCGAGACGTAGAGATGTGGAGATGTGGACCGAGACGTAGAGATGTGGACCGAGACGTAGAGATGTGGACCGGGACGAAGAGATGTGGACCGAGACGTGGAGACGTGGACCGAGACGTAGAGATGTGGACCGCGACGAAGAGATGTGGACCGAGACGTAGAGATGTGGACCGGGACGAAGAGATGTGGACCGGGACGAAGAGATGTGGGCCGAGACGTGGAGACGTGGACCGAGGCGTGGAGATGTGGACCGAGACATGGAGACGTGGAGACGTGGACCGAGACGTAGAGACGTGGACCGAGACGTGGAGACGTGGAGATGTGGTCCCAAACGTAGAGATGTGGACCGAGACGTAGAGACGTGGGCCGAGACGTAGAGATGTGGACCAAGACGTGGAGACGTGGAGATGTGGTCCGAGACGTAGAGATGTGGACCGAGACGTAGAGACGTGGACCGAGACGTAGAGATGTGGACCGAGACGTGGAGACGTGGACCGAGACGTGTAGACGTGGACCGAGACGTGGAGACGTAGAGATGTGGACCAAGACATGGAGACGTGGACCGAGACGTGGAGATGTGGACCGAGACGAGAAACATGGACCGAGACGTATAGATGTGGACCGAGACGAAGAGATGTGGATCGGGACGAAGAGATGTGGACCGAGACGTAGAGACGTGGAGACGTGGACCGAGACGTGGAGACGAAGAGATGTGGACCGAGACGTAGAGATGTGGAGATGTGGACCGAGACGTAGAGATGTGGACCGAGACGTAGAGATGTGGACCGGGACGAAGAGATGTGGACCGAGACGTAGAGATGTGGAGATGTGGACCGAGACGTAGAGATGTGGACCGGGACGAAGAGATGTGGACCGAGACGTAGAGATGTGGACCGAGACGTAGAGATGTGGAGATGTGGACCGAGACGTAGAGATGTGGACCGGGACGAAGAGATGTGGACCGAGACGTAGAGATGTGGAGATGTGGACCGAGACGTAGAGATGTGGACCTAGACGTGGAGATGTGGACCGAGACGTAGAGATGTGGAGACGTGGACCGAGACGTAGAGACGTGGACCGAGACGTGGAGACGTGGAGATGTGGTGCGAAACGTAGAGATGTGGATCGAGACGAGGAGATGTGGACCGAGACGTAGAGATGTGGAGACGTGGACCGAGACTTAGAGATGTGGACCGAGACGTAGAGACGTGGACCGAGACGTAGAGATGTGGACCGAGACGTGGAGACGTGGACCGAGACGTGGACCGAGACGTGGAGATGTGGTCCGAGACGTGGAGATGTGGACCGAGACGTAGAGATGTGGACCGAGACGTAGAGACGTGGACCGAGACGTAGAGACGTGGACCGAGACGTAGAGACGTGGACCGAGACGTAGAGATGTGGACCGAGACGTGGAGACGTGGACCGAGACGTGGAGACGTGGAGATGTGGACCGAGACGTATAGATGTGGACCGAGACGTGGAGATGTGGACCGAGACGTAGAGATGTGGACCGAGACGTAGAGACATGGAGACGTCGACCGAGACGTGGAGACGTGGAAATGTGGACCGAGACGAGAGACGTGGAGACGTGGACCGAGACGTATAGATGTGGACCGAGACGAAGAGATGTGGACCGAGATGTAGAGATGTGGAGATGTGGACCGAGACGTGGAGACGTGGACCGCGACGAAGAGATGTGGACCGGGACGAAGAGATGTGGACCGAGACGTAGAGATGTGGACCGAGATGTGGAGATGTGGACCGAGAAGTGGAGACGTGGACCGAGACGTGGAGACGTGGACCGAGACGTAAAGACGTGGAGATGTGGACCGAGACGAAGAGATGTGGACCGAGACGAAGAGATGTGGACCGAGACGTAGAGATGTGGACCGAGATGTGGAGATGTGGACCGAGATGTGGAGATGTGGACCGAGACGTAGAGATGTGGACCGAGACGTAGAGATGTGGACCGAGACGTGGAGACGTAGAGATGTGGACCGAGACGTAGAGACGTGGAGATGTGGACCGAGACGAGAGACGTGGAGACGTGGACCGAGACGTATAGATGTGGACCGAGACGAAGAGATGTGGATCGGGACGAAGAGATGTGGACCGAGACGTAGAGACGTGGAGACGTGGAGACGAAGAGATGTGGACCGAGATGTAGAGATGTGGAGATGTGGACCGAGACGTGGAGACGTGGACCGAGACGTAGAGATGTGGAGATGTGGACCGAGACGTAGAGATGTGGACCGAGACGTAGAGATGTGGACCGGGACGAAGAGATGTGGACCAAGACGTGGAGACGTGGACCGAGACGTGTAGACGTGGACCGAGACGTGTAGACGTAGAGATGTGGACCAAGACATGGAGACGTGGACCGAGACGTGGAGACGTGGAGATGTGGACCGAGACGAGAGACGTGGAGACGTGGACCGAGACGTATAGATGTGGACCGAGACGAAGAGATGTGGATCGGGACGAAGAGATGTGGACCGAGACGTGGAGACGTGGAGACGTGGAGACGAAGAGATGTGGACCGAGACGTAGAGATGTGGAGATGTGGACCGAGACGTGGAGACGTGGACCGAGACGTAGAGATGTGGAGATGTGGACCGAGACGTAGAGAGGTGGACCGAGACGTAGAGACGTGGAGACGTGGAGACGAAGAGATGTGGACCGAGACGTAGAGATGTGGAGATGTGGACCGAGACGTGGAGACGTGGACCGAGACGTAGAGATGTGGAGATGTGGACCGAGACGTAGAGATGTGGACCGAGACGTAGAGATGTGGACCGGGACGAGGAGATGTGGACCAAGACGTGGAGACGTGGACCGAGACGTAGAGATGTGGACCGAGACGTGTAGACGTGGACCGAGACGTGGAGACGTAGAGATGTGGACCAAGACATGGAGACGTGGACCGAGACGTGGAGACGTGGAGATGTGGACCGAGACGAGAGACGTGGAGACGTGGACCGAGACGTATAGATGTGGACCGAGACGAAGAGATGTGGATCGGGACGAAGAGATGTGGACCGAGACGTAGAGACGTGGAGACGAAGAGATGTGGACCGAGACGTAGAGATGTGGAGATGTGGACCGAGACGTGGAGACGTGGACCGAGACGTAGAGATGTGGAGATGTGGACCGAGACGTAGAGATGTGGACCGAGACGTAGAGATGTGGACCGGGACGAAGAGATGTGGACCAAGACGTGGAGACGTGGACCGAGACGTAGAGATGTGGACCGCGACGAAGAGATGTGGACCGAGACGTAGAGATGTGGACCGGGACGAAGAGATGTGGACCGAGACGTGGAGACGTGGACCGAGGCGTGGAGATGTGGACCGAGACATGGAGACGTGGAGACGTGGACCGAGACGTAGAGACGTGGACCGAGACGTGGAGACGTGGAGATGTGGTCCCAAACGTAGAGATGTGGACCGAGACGTAGAGATGTGGACCGAGACGTAGAGACGTGGACCGAGACGTAGAGATGTGGACCGAGACGTGGAGACGTGGACCGAGACATGGACCGAGACGTGGACCGAGACGTGGAGATGTGGTCCGAGACGTAGAGATGTGGACCGAGACGTAGAGATGTGGACCGAGACGTAGAGACGTGGACCGAGACGTAGAGATGTGGACCGAGACGTGGAGACGTGGACCGAGACGTGGAGACGTGGAGATGTGGACCGAGACGTATAGATGTGGACCGAGACGTGGAGATGTGGACCGAGACGTAGAGATGTGGACCGAGACGTAGAGACATGGAGACGTCGACCGAGACGTGGAAATGTGGACCGAGACGAGAGACGTGGAGACGTGGACCGAGACGTATAGATGTGGACCGAGACGAAGAGATGTGGACCGAGATGTAGAGATGTGGAGATGTGGACCGAGACGTGGAGACGTGGACCGCGACGAAGAGATGTGGACCGGGACGAAGAGATGTGGACCGAGACGTAGAGATGTGGACCGAGATGTGGAGATGTGGACCGAGAAGTGGAGACGTGGACCGAGACGTGGAGACGTGGACCGAGACGTAAAGACGTGGAGATGTGGACCGAGACGAAGAGATGTGGACCGAGACGAAGAGATGTGGACCGAGACGTAGAGATGTGGACCGAGATGTGGAGATGTGGACCGAGATGTGGAGATGTGGACCGAGACGTAGAGATGTGGACCGAGACGTAGAGATGTGGACCGAGACGTGGAGACGTAGAGATGTGGACCGAGACGTAGAGACGTGGACCGAGACGTAGAGATGTGGACCGAGACGTGGAGACGTAGAGATGTGGACCAAGACATGGAGACGTGGACCGAGACGTGGAGACGTGGAGATGTGGACCGAGACGAGAGACGTGGAGACGTGGACCGAGACGTATAGATGTGGACCGAGACGAAGAGATGTGGATCGGGACGAAGAGATGTGGACCGAGACGTAGAGACGTGGAGACGTGGAGACGAAGAGATGTGGACCGAGACGTAGAGATGTGGAGATGTGGACCGAGACGTGGAGACGTGGACCGAGACGTAGAGATGTGGAGATGTGGACCGAGACGTAGAGATGTGGACCGAGACGTAGAGATGTGGACCGGGACGAAGAGATGTGGACCAAGACGTGGAGACGTGGACCGAGACGTAGAGATGTGGACCGAGACGTGTAGACGTGGACCGAGACGTGGAGACGTAGAGATGTGGACCAAGACATGGAGACGTGGACCGAGACGTGGAGACGTGGAGATGTGGACCGAGACGAGAGACGTGGAGACGTGGACCGAGACGTATAGATGTGGACCGAGACGAAGAGATGTGGATCGGGACGAAGAGATGTGGACCGAGACGTAGAGACGTGGAGACGTGGAGACGAAGAGATGTGGACCGAGACGTAGAGATGTGGAGATGTGGACCGAGACGTGGAGACGTGGACCGAGACGTAGAGATGTGGAGATGTGGACCGAGACGTAGAGATGTGGACCGAGACGTAGAGACGTGGAGACGTGGAGACGAAGAGATGTGGACCGAGACGTAGAGATGTGGAGATGTGGACCGAAACGTGGAGACGTGGACCGAGACGTAGAGATGTGGAGATGTGGACCGGGACGTAGAGATGTGGACCGAGACGTAGAGATGTGGACCGAGACGTAGAGATGTGGACCGAGACGTAGAGATGTGGACCGGGACGAAGAGATGTGGACCAAGACGTGGAGACGTGGACCGAGACGTAGAGATGTGGACCGAGACGTGTAGACGTGGACCGAGACGTGGAGACGTAGAGATGTGGACCAAGACATGGAGACGTGGACCGAGACGTGGAGACGTGGAGATGTGGACCGAGACGAGAGACGTGGAGACGTGGACCGAGACGTATAGATGTGGACCGAGACGAAGAGATGTGGATCGGGACGAAGAGATGTGGACCGAGACGTAGAGACGTGGAGACGAAGAGATGTGGACCGAGACGTAGAGACGTGGAGATGTGGACCGAGACGTAGAGATGTGGAACGAGACGTGGAGGTATGGACCGAGACGAAGAGATGTGGACAGAGACGTAGAGACGTGGAGATGTGGACCGAGACGTAGAGATGTGGACCGAGACGTGGAGGTATGGACCGAGACGAAGAGATGTGGACAGAGACGTAGAGACGTGGACCGAGACGTAGAGATGTGGACCGGGACGTAGAGATGTGGACCGAGACGTGGAGATGTGGACCGAGACGTAGAGACGTGGACCGAGATGTGGACCGAGACATAGACACGTGGACCGGGACGAAGAGATGTGGACCGAGACGTGGAGATGTGGACCGAGACGTAGAGATGTGGACCGAGACGTGGAGACGTGGACCGAGGCGTGGAGATGTGGACCGAGACATGGAGACGTGGACCGAGACGTAGAGACGAGGACCGAGACGTGGAGACGTGGACCGAGACGTAGAGATGTGGACCGCGACGTAGAGACGTGGAGATGTGGACCGAGACGTAGAGATGTGGACCGAGACGTGGAGGTATGGACCGAGACGAAGAGATGTGGACCGAGACCTAGAGACGTGGACCGAGATGTGGACCGAGACGTAGAGATGTGGACCGGGACGAAGAGATGTGGACCGAGACGTGGAGATGTGGACCGAGACGTAGAGACGTGGACCGAGATGTGGACCGAGACATAGAGACGTGGACCCGGACGAAGAGATGTGGACCGAGACGTGGAGACGTGGACCGAGGCGTGGAGATGTGGACCGACACCTGGAGACGTGGAGACATGGACCGAGACGTAGAGACGTGGACCGAGACGTGGAGACGTGGAGATGTGGTCCGAAACGTAGAGATGTGGACCGAGACGTAGAGACGTGGAGATGTGGTCCGAAACGTAGAGATGTGGACCGAGACGTGGAGATGTGGACCGAGACGTAGAGACGTGGACCGAGATGTGGACCGAGACATAGAGACGTGGACCCGGACGAAGAGATGTGGACCGAGACGTGGAGACGTGGACCGAGGCGTGGAGATGTGGACCGACACATGGAGACGTGGAGACGTGGACCGAGACGTAGAGACGTGGACCGAGACGTGGAGACGTGGACCGAGACGTGGAGACGTGGAGATGTGGTCCGAAACGTAGAGATGTGGACCGAGACGTGGAGATGTGGTCCGAAACGTAGAGATGTGGACCGAGACGTAGAGACGTGGACCGAGACGTGGAGACGTGGAGACGTGGAGACGTGGAGATGTGGTCCGAGACGTAGAGATGTGGACCAAGACGTGGAGACGTGGAGATGTGGTCCGAGACGTAGAGACGTGGACCGAGACGTAGAGATGTGGACCGAGACGTAGAGATGTGGACCGAGACGTGGAGACGTAGAGATGTGGACCGAGACGTAGAGACGTGGACCGAGACGTAGAGACGTGGACCGAGACGTGGAGACGTGGACCGAGACGTAGAGATGTGGAGATGTGGACCGAGACGTAGAGATGTGGACCGAGACGTAGAGATGTGGACCGGGACGAAGAGATGTGGACCGAGACGTGGAGACGTGGACCGAGACGTAGAGATGTGGACCGCGACGAAGAGATGTGGACCGAGACGTAGAGATGTGGACCGGGACGAAGAGATGTGGACCGGGACGAAGAGATGTGGGCCGAGACGTGGAGACGTGGACCGAGGCGTGGAGATGTGGACCGAGACATGGAGACGTGGAGACGTGGACCGAGACGTAGAGACGTGGACCGAGACGTGGAGACGTGGAGATGTGGTCCCAAACGTAGAGATGTGGACCGAGACGTAGAGACGTGGGCCGAGACGTAGAGATGTGGACCAAGACGTGGAGACGTGGAGATGTGGTCCGAGACGTAGAGATGTGGACCGAGACGTAGAGACGTGGACCGAGACGTAGAGATGTGGACCGAGACGTGGAGACGTGGACCGAGACGTGTAGACGTGGACCGAGACGTGGAGACGTAGAGATGTGGACCAAGACATGGAGACGTGGACCGAGACGTGGAGATGTGGACCGAGACGAGAAACATGGACCGAGACGTATAGATGTGGACCGAGACGAAGAGATGTGGATCGGGACGAAGAGATGTGGACCGAGACGTAGAGACGTGGAGACGTGGACCGAGACGTGGAGACGAAGAGATGTGGACCGAGACGTAGAGATGTGGAGATGTGGACCGAGACGTAGAGATGTGGACCGAGACGTAGAGATGTGGACCGGGACGAAGAGATGTGGACCGAGACGTAGAGATGTGGACCGAGACGTAGAGATGTGGAGATGTGGACCGAGACGTAGAGATGTGGACCGGGACGAAGAGATGTGGACCGAGACGTAGAGATGTGGACCGAGACGTAGAGATGTGGAGATGTGGACCGAGACGTAGAGATGTGGACCGGGACGAAGAGATGTGGACCGAGACGTAGAGATGTGGAGATGTGGACCGAGACGTAGAGATGTGGACCTAGACGTGGAGATGTGGACCGAGACGTAGAGATGTGGAGACGTGGACCGAGACGTAGAGACGTGGACCGAGACGTGGAGACGTGGAGATGTGGTGCGAAACGTAGAGATGTGGACCGAGACGAGGAGATGTGGACCGAGACGTAGAGATGTGGAGACGTGGACCGAGACTTAGAGATGTGGACCGAGACGTAGAGACGTGGACCGAGACGTAGAGATGTGGACCGAGACGTGGAGACGTGGACCGAGACGTGGACCGAGACGTGGAGATGTGGTCCGAGACGTAGAGATGTGGACCGAGACGTAGAGATGTGGACCGAGACGTAGAGACGTGGACCGAGACGTAGAGACGTGGACCGAGACGTAGAGATGTGGACCGAGACGTGGAGACGTGGACCGAGACGTGGAGACGTGGAGATGTGGACCGAGACGTATAGATGTGGACCGAGACGTGGAGATGTGGACCGAGACGTAGAGATGTGGACCGAGACGTAGAGACATGGAGACGTCGACCGAGACGTGGAGACGTGGAAATGTGGACCGAGACGAGAGACGTGGAGACGTGGACCGAGACGTATAGATGTGGACCGAGACGAAGAGATGTGGACCGAGATGTAGAGATGTGGAGATGTGGACCGAGACGTGGAGACTTGGACCGCGACGAAGAGATGTGGACCGGGACGAAGAGATGTGGACCGAGACGTAGAGATGTGGACCGAGATGTGGAGATGTGGACCGAGAAGTGGAGACGTGGACCGAGACGTGGAGACGTGGACCGAGACGTAAAGACGTGGAGATGTGGACCGAGACGAAGAGATGTGGACCGAGACGAAGAGATGTGGACCGAGACGTAGAGATGTGGACCGAGATGTGGAGATGTGGACCGAGATGTGGAGATGTGGACCGAGACGTAGAGATGTGGACCGAGACGTAGAGATGTGGACCGAGACGTGGAGACGTAGAGATGTGGACCGAGACGTAGAGACGTGGACCGAGACGTAGAGATGTGGACCGAGACGTGTAGACGTGGACCGAGACGTGGAGACGTAGAGATGTGGACCAAGACATGGAGACGTGGACCGAGACGTGGAGACGTGGAGATGTGGACCGAGACGAGAGACGTGGAGACGTGGACCGAGACGTATAGATGTGGACCGAGACGAAGAGATGTGGATCGGGACGAAGAGATGTGGACCGAGACGTAGAGACGTGGAGACGTGGAGACGAAGAGATGTGGACCGAGATGTAGAGATGTGGAGATGTGGACCGAGACGTGGAGACGTGGACCGAGACGTAGAGATGTGGACCGAGACGTAGAGATGTGGACCGGGACGAAGAGATGTGGACCAAGACGTGGAGACGTGGACCGAGACGTAGAGATGTGGACCGAGACGTGTAGACGTGGACCGAGACGTGGAGACGTAGAGATGTGGACCAAGACATGGAGACGTGGACCGAGACGTGGAGACGTGGAGATGTGGACCGAGACGAGAGACGTGGAGACGTGGACCGAGACGTATAGATGTGGACCGAGACGAAGAGATGTGGATCGGGACGAAGAGATGTGGACCGAGACGTAGAGACGTGGAGACGAAGAGATGTGGACCGAGACGTAGAGATGTGGAGATGTGGACCGAGACGTGGAGACGTGGACCGAGACGTAGAGATGTGGAGATGTGGACCGAGACGTAGAGATGTGGACCGAGACGTAGAGATGTGGACCGGGACGAAGAGATGTGGACCAAGACGTGGAGACGTGGACCGAGACGTAGAGATGTGGACCGCGACGAAGAGATGTGGACCGAGACGTAGAGATGTGGACCGGGACGAAGAGATGTGGACCGAGACGTGGAGACGTGGACCGAGGCGTGGAGATGTGGACCGAGACATGGAGACGTGGAGACGTGGACCGAGACGTAGAGACGTGGTCCGAGACGTGGAGACGTGGAGATGTGGTCCCAAACGTAGAGATGTGGACCGAGACGTAGAGATGTGGACCGGGACGAAGAGATGTGGACCGAGACGTAGAGATGTGGACCGAGACGTAGAGATGTGGAGATGTGGACCGAGACGTAGAGATGTGGACCGGGACGAAGAGATGTGGACCGAGACGTAGAGATGTGGACCGAGACGTAGAGATGTGGAGATGTGGACCGAGACGTAGAGATGTGGACCGGGACGAAGAGATGTGGACCGAGACGTAGAGATGTGGAGATGTGGACCGAGACGTAGAGATGTGGACCTAGACGTGGAGATGTGGACCGAGACGTAGAGATGTGGATCGGGACGAAGAGATGTGGACCGAGACGTAGAGACGTGGAGACGTGGAGACGAAGAGATGTGGACCGAGATGTAGAGATGTGGAGATGTGGACCGAGACGTGGAGACGTGGACCGAGACGTAGAGATGTGGAGATGTGGACCGAGACGTAGAGATGTGGACCGAGACGTAGAGATGTGGACCGGGACGAAGAGATGTGGACCAAGACGTGGAGACGTGGACCGAGACGTGTAGACGTGGACCGAGACGTGTAGACGTAGAGATGTGGACCAAGACATGGAGACGTGGACCGAGACGTGGAGACGTGGAGATGTGGACCGAGACGAGAGACGTGGAGACGTGGACCGAGACGTATAGATGTGGACCGAGACGAAGAGATGTGGATCGGGACGAAGAGATGTGGACCGAGACGTGGAGACGTGGAGACGTGGAGACGAAGAGATGTGGACCGAGACGTAGAGATGTGGAGATGTGGACCGAGACGTGGAGACGTGGACCGAGACGTAGAGATGTGGAGATGTGGACCGAGACGTAGAGATGTGGACCGAGACGTAGAGACGTGGAGACGTGGAGACGAAGAGATGTGGACCGAGACGTAGAGATGTGGAGATGTGGACCGAGACGTGGAGACGTGGACCGAGACGTAGAGATGTGGAGATGTGGACCGAGACGTAGAGATGTGGACCGAGACGTAGAGATGTGGACCGGGACGAAGAGATGTGGACCAAGACGTGGAGACGTGGACCGAGACGTAGAGATGTGGACCGAGACGTGTAGACGTGGACCGAGACGTGGAGACGTAGAGATGTGGACCAAGACATGGAGACGTGGACCGAGACGTGGAGACGTGGAGATGTGGACCGAGACGAGAGACGTGGAGACGTGGACCGAGACGTATAGATGTGGACCGAGACGAAGAGATGTGGATCGGGACGAAGAGATGTGGACCGAGACGTAGAGACGTGGAGACGAAGAGATGTGGACCGAGACGTAGAGATGTGGAGATGTGGACCGAGACGTGGAGACGTGGACCGAGACGTAGAGATGTGGAGATGTGGACCGAGACGTAGAGATGTGGACCGAGACGTAGAGATGTGGACCGGGACGAAGAGATGTGGACCAAGACGTGGAGACGTGGACCGAGACGTAGAGATGTGGACCGCGACGAAGAGATGTGGACCGAGACGTAGAGATGTGGACCGGGACGAAGAGATGTGGACCGAGACGTGGAGACGTGGACCGAGGCGTGGAGATGTGGACCGAGACATGGAGACGTGGAGACGTGGACCGAGACGTAGAGACGTGGTCCGAGACGTGGAGACGTGGAGATGTGGTCCCAAACGTAGAGATGTGGACCGAGACGTAGAGATGTGGACCGGGACGAAGAGATGTGGACCGAGACGTAGAGATGTGGACCGAGACGTAGAGACGTGGACCGAGACGTAGAGATGTGGACCGAGACGTGGAGACGTGGACCGAGACGTGGAGACGTGGAGATGTGGACCGAGACGTATAGATGTGGACCGAGACGTGGAGATGTGGACCGAGACGTAGAGATGTGGACCGAGACGTAGAGACATGGAGACGTCGACCGAGACGTGGAGACGTGGAAATGTGGACCGAGACGAGAGACGTGGAGACGTGGACCGAGACGTATAGATGTGGACCGAGACGAAGAGATGTGGACCGAGATGTAGAGATGTGGAGATGTGGACCGAGACGTGGAGACGTGGACCGCGACGAAGAGATGTGGACCGGGACGAAGAGATGTGGACCGAGACGTAGAGATGTGGACCGAGATGTGGAGATGTGGACCGAGAAGTGGAGACGTGGACCGAGACGTGGAGACGTGGACCGAGACGTAAAGACGTGGAGATGTGGACCGAGACGAAGAGATGTGGACCGAGACGAAGAGATGTGGACCGAGACGTAGAGATGTGGACCGAGATGTGGAGATGTGGACCGAGATGTGGAGATGTGGACCGAGACGTAGAGATGTGGACCGAGACGTAGAGATGTGGACCGAGACGTGGAGACGTAGAGATGTGGACCGAGACGTAGAGACGTGGACCGAGACGTAGAGATGTGGACCGAGACGTGGAGACGTAGAGATGTGGACCAAGACATGGAGACGTGGACCGAGACGTGGAGACGTGGAGATGTGGACCGAGACGAGAGACGTGGAGACGTGGACCGAGACGTATAGATGTGGACCGAGACGAAGAGATGTGGATCGGGACGAAGAGATGTGGACCGAGACGTAGAGACGTGGAGACGTGGAGACGAAGAGATGTGGACCGAGACGTAGAGATGTGGAGATGTGGACCGAGACGTGGAGACGTGGACCGAGACGTAGAGATGTGGAGATGTGGACCGAGACGTAGAGATGTGGACCGAGACGTAGAGATGTGGACCGGGACGAAGAGATGTGGACCAAGACGTGGAGACGTGGACCGAGACGTAGAGATGTGGACCGAGACGTGTAGACGTGGACCGAGACGTGGAGACGTAGAGATGTGGACCAAGACATGGAGACGTGGACCGAGACGTGGAGACGTGGAGATGTGGACCGAGACGAGAGACGTGGAGACGTGGACCGAGACGTATAGATGTGGACCGAGACGAAGAGATGTGGATCGGGACGAAGAGATGTGGACCGAGACGTAGAGACGTGGAGACGTGGAGACGAAGAGATGTGGACCGAGACGTAGAGATGTGGAGATGTGGACCGAGACGTGGAGACGTGGACCGAGACGTAGAGATGTGGAGATGTGGACCGAGACGTAGAGATGTGGACCGAGACGTAGAGACGTGGAGACGTGGAGACGAAGAGATGTGGACCGAGACGTAGAGATGTGGAGATGTGGACCGAAACGTGGAGACGTGGACCGAGACGTAGAGATGTGGAGATGTGGACCGGGACGTAGAGATGTGGACCGAGACGTAGAGATGTGGACCGAGACGTAGAGATGTGGACCGAGACGTAGAGATGTGGACCGGGACGAAGAGATGTGGACCAAGACGTGGAGACGTGGACCGAGACGTAGAGATGTGGACCGAGACGTGTAGACGTGGACCGAGACGTGGAGACGTAGAGATGTGGACCAAGACATGGAGACGTGGACCGAGACGTGGAGATGTGGACCGAGACGAGAGACGTGGAGACGTGGACCGAGACGTATAGATGTGGACCGAGACGAAGAGATGTGGATCGGGACGAAGAGATGTGGACCGAGACGTAGAGACGTGGAGACGAAGAGATGTGGACCGAGACGTAGAGATGTGGAGATGTGGACCGAGACGTGGAGACGTGGACCGAGACGTAGAGATGTGGAGATGTGGACCGAGACGTAGAGATGTGGACCGGGACGAAGAGATGTGGACCAAGACGTGGAGACGTGGACCGAGACGTAGAGATGTGGACCGCGACGAAGAGATGTGGACCGAGACGTAGAGATGTGGACCGGGACGAAGAGATGTGGACCGAGACGTGGAGACGTGGACCGAGGCGTGGAGATGTGGACCGAGACATGGAGACGTGGAGACGTGGACCGAGACGTAGAGACGTGGACCGAGACGTGGAGACGTGGAGATGTGGTCCCAAACGTAGAGATATGGACCGAGACGTAGAGACATGGGCCGAGACGTAGAGATGTGGACCAAGACGTGGAGACGTGGAGATGTGGTCCGAGACGTAGAGATGTGGACCGAGACGTAGAGACGTGGACCGAGACGTAGAGATGTGGACCGAGACGTGGAGACGTGGACCGAGACGTGGAGACGTAGAGATGTGGACCAAGACATGGAGACGTGGACCGAGACGTGGAGACGTGGACCGAGACGAGAGACGTGGACCGAGACGTATAGATGTTGACCGAGACGAAGAGATGTGGATCGGGACGAAGAGATGTGGACCGAGACGTAGAGACGTGGAGACGTGGACCGAGACGTGGAGATGTGGAGATGTGGACCGAGACGTAGAGACGTAGAGATGTGGACCGAGACGTAGAGATGTGGACCGAGACGTAGAGATGTGGAGACGTGGACCGAGACGTGGAGATGTGGAGATGTGGACCGAGACGAAGAGATGTGGACCGAGACGTAGAGATGTGGAGATGTGGACCGAGACGTAGAGATGTGGACCGAGACGTAGAGATGTGGACCGGGACGAAGAGATGTGGACCGAGACGTGGAGACGTGGACCGCGACGAAGAGATGTGGACCGAGACGTAGAGATGTGGACCAGGACGAAGAGATGTGGACCGAGACGTAGAGATGTGGAGATGTGGACCGAGACGTAGAGATGTGGACCTAGACGTGGAGATGTGGACCGAGACGTAGAGATGTGGAGACGTGGACCGAGACGTACAGACGTGGACCGAGACGTGGAGACGTGGAGATGTGGTCCGAAACGTAGAGATGTGGACCGAGACGAGTATATGTGGACCTAGACGTGGAGATGTGGACCGAGACGTAGAGATGTGGAGACGTGGACCGAGACGTAGAGATGTGGAGACGTGGACCGAGACGTAGAGATGTGGACCGAGACGTAGAGACGTGGACCGAGACGTAGAGATGTGGACCGAGACGTGGAGACGTGGACCGAGACGTGGACCGAGACGTGGAGATGTGGTCCGAGACGTAGAGATGTGGACCGAGACGTAGAGACGTGGACCGAGACGTAGAGACGTGGACCGAGACGTAGAGATGTGGACCGAGACGTAGAGACGTGGACCGAGACGTGGAGACGTGGACCGAGACGTGGAGACGTGGAAATGTGGACCGAGACGTATAGATGTGGACCGAGACGTGGAGATGTGGACCGAGACGTAGAGATGTGGACCGAGACGTAGAGACATGGAGACGTCGACCGAGACGTGGAGACGTGGAGATGTAGACCGAGACGAGAGACGTGGAGACGTGGACCGAGACGTATAGATGTGGACCGAGACGTGGAGACGTGGAGATGTGGACCGAGACGAGAGACGTGGAGACGTGGACCGAGACGTATAGATGTGGACCGAGACGAAGAGATGTGGATCGGGACGAAGAGATGTGGACCGAGACGTAGAGACGAAGAGATGTGGACCGAGACGTAGAGATGTGGAGATGTGGACCGAGACGTGGAGACGTGGACCGAGACGTAGAGATGTGGAGATGTGGACCGAGACGTAGAGATGTGGACCGAGACGTAGAGATGTGGACCGGGACGAAGAGATGTGGACCAAGACGTGGAGACGTGGACCGAGACGTAGAGATGTGGACCGCGACGAAGAGATGTGGACCGAGACGTAGAGATGTGGACCGGGACGAAGAGATGTGAACCGAGACGTGGAGACGTGGACCGAGGCGTGGAGATGTGGACCGAGACATGGAGACGTGGAGACGTGGACCGAGACGTAGAGACGTGGACCGAGACGTGGAGACGTGGAGATGTGGTCCCAAACGTAGAGATGTGGACCGAGACGTAGAGACATGGGCCGAGACGTAGAGATGTGGACCAAGACGTGGAGACGTGGAGATGTGGTCCGAGACGTAGAGATGTGGACCGAGACGTAGAGACGTGGACCGAGACGTAGAGATGTGGACCGAGACGTGGAGACGTGGACCGAGACGTGGAGACGTAGAGATGTGGACCAAGACATGGAGACGTGGACCGAGACGTGGAGACGTGGACCGAGACGAGAGACGTGGACCGAGACGTATAGATGTTGACCGAGACGAAGAGATGTGGATCGGGACGAAGAGATGTGGACCGAGACGTAGAGACGTGGAGACGTGGACCGAGACGTGGAGATGTGGAGATGTGGAGATGTGGACCGAGACGAAGAGATGTGGACCGAGACGTAGAGATGTGGACCGAGACGTAGAGATGTGGACCGAGACGTAGAGATGTGGAGACGTGGACCGAGACGTGGAGACGTGGAGATGTGGAGATGTGGACCGAGACGAAGAGATGTGGACCGAGACGTAGAGATGTGGAGATGTGGACCGAGACGTAGAGATGTGGACCGAGACGTAGAGATGTGGACCGGGACGAAGAGATGTGGACCGAGACGTGGAGACGTGGACCGCGACGAAGAGATGTGGACCGAGACGTAGAGATGTGGACCAGGACGAAGAGATGTGGACCGAGACGTAGAGATGTGGACCAGGACGAAGAGATGTGGACCGAGACGTAGAGATGTGGACCGAGACGTGTAGACGTGGACCGAGACGTGGAGACGTAGAGATGTGGACCAAGACATGGAGACGTGGACCGAGACGTGGAGACGTGGAGATGTGGACCGAGACGAGAGACGTGGAGACGTGGACCGAGACGTATAGATGTGGACCGAGACGAAGAGATGTGGATCGGGACGAAGAGATGTGGACCGAGACGTAGAGACGTGGAGACGAAGAGATGTGGACCGAGACGTAGAGATGTGGAGATGTGGACCGAGACGTGGAGACGTGGACCGAGACGTAGAGATGTGGAGATGTGGACCGAGACGTAGAGATGTGGACCGGGACGAAGAGATGTGGACCAAGACGTGGAGACGTGGACCGAGACGTAGAGATGTGGACCGCGACGAAGAGATGTGGACCGAGACGTAGAGATGTGGACCGGGACGAAGAGATGTGGACCGAGACGTGGAGACGTGGACCGAGGCGTGGAGATGTGGACCGAGACATGGAGACGTGGAGACGTGGACCGAGACGTAGAGACGTGGACCGAGACGTGGAGACGTGGAGATGTGGTCCCAAACGTAGAGATATGGACCGAGACGTAGAGACATGGGCCGAGACGTAGAGATGTGGACCAAGACGTGGAGACGTGGAGATGTGGTCCGAGACGTAGAGATGTGGACCGAGACGTAGAGACGTGGACCGAGACGTGGACCGAGACGTAGAGATGTGGACCGAGACGTGGAGACGTGGACCGAGACGTGGAGACGTAGAGATGTGGACCAAGACATGGAGACGTGGACCGAGACGTGGAGACGTGGACCGAGACGAGAGACGTGGACCGAGACGTATAGATGTTGACCGAGACGAAGAGATGTGGATCGGGACGAAGAGATGTGGACCGAGACGTAGAGACGTGGAGACGTGGACCGAGACGTGGAGATGTGGAGATGTGGACCGAGACGTAGAGACGTAGAGATGTGGACCGAGACGTAGAGATGTGGACCGAGACGTAGAGATGTGGAGACGTGGACCGAGACGTGGAGATGTGGAGATGTGGACCGAGACGAAGAGATGTGGACCGAGACGTAGAGATGTGGAGATGTGGACCGAGACGTAGAGATGTGGACCGAGACGTAGAGATGTGGACCGGGACGAAGAGATGTGGACCGAGACGTGGAGACGTGGACCGCGACGAAGAGATGTGGACCGAGACGTAGAGATGTGGACCAGGACGAAGAGATGTGGACCGAGACGTAGAGATGTGGAGATGTGGACCGAGACGTAGAGATGTGGACCTAGACGTGGAGATGTGGACCGAGACGTAGAGATGTGGAGACGTGGACCGAGACGTACAGACGTGGACCGAGACGTGGAGACGTGGAGATGTGGTCCGAAACGTAGAGATGTGGACCGAGACGAGTATATGTGGACCTAGACGTGGAGATGTGGACCGAGACGTAGAGATGTGGAGACGTGGACCGAGACGTAGAGATGTGGAGACGTGGACCGAGACGTAGAGATGTGGACCGAGACGTAGAGACGTGGACCGAGACGTAGAGATGTGGACCGAGACGTGGAGACGTGGACCGAGACGTGGACCGAGACGTGGAGATGTGGTCCGAGACGTAGAGATGTGGACCGAGACGTAGAGACGTGGACCGAGACGTAGAGACGTGGACCGAGACGTAGAGATGTGGACCGAGACGTAGAGACGTGGACCGAGACGTGGAGACGTGGACCGAGACGTGGAGACGTGGAGATGTGGACCGAGACGTATAGATGTGGACCGAGACGTGGAGATGTGGACCGAGACGTAGAGATGTGGACCGAGACGTAGAGACATGGAGACGTCGACCGAGACGTGGAGACGTGGAGATGTAGACCGAGACGAGAGACGTGGAGACGTGGACCGAGACGTATAGATGTGGACCGAGACGTGGAGACGTGGAGATGTGGACCGAGACGAGAGACGTGGAGACGTGGACCGAGACGTATAGATGTGGACCGAGACGAAGAGATGTGGATCGGGACGAAGAGATGTGGACCGAGACGTAGAGACGAAGAGATGTGGACCGAGACGTAGAGATGTGGAGATGTGGACCGAGACGTGGAGACGTGGACCGAGACGTAGAGATGTGGAGATGTGGACCGAGACGTAGAGATGTGGACCGAGACGTAGAGATGTGGACCGGGACGAAGAGATGTGGACCAAGACGTGGAGACGTGGACCGAGACGTAGAGATGTGGACCGCGACGAAGAGATGTGGACCGAGACGTAGAGATGTGGACCGGGACGAAGAGATGTGAACCGAGACGTGGAGACGTGGACCGAGGCGTGGAGATGTGGACCGAGACATGGAGACGTGGAGACGTGGACCGAGACGTAGAGACGTGGACCGAGACGTGGAGACGTGGAGATGTGGTCCCAAACGTAGAGATGTGGACCGAGACGTAGAGACATGGGCCGAGACGTAGAGATGTGGACCAAGACGTGGAGACGTGGAGATGTGGTCCGAGACGTAGAGATGTGGACCGAGACGTAGAGACGTGGACCGAGACGTAGAGATGTGGACCGAGACGTGGAGACGTGGACCGAGACGTGGAGACGTAGAGATGTGGACCAAGACATGGAGACGTGGACCGAGACGTGGAGACGTGGACCGAGACGAGAGACGTGGACCGAGACGTATAGATGTTGACCGAGACGAAGAGATGTGGATCGGGACGAAGAGATGTGGACCGAGACGTAGAGACGTGGAGACGTGGACCGAGACGTGGAGATGTGGAGATGTGGAGATGTGGACCGAGACGAAGAGATGTGGACCGAGACGTAGAGATGTGGACCGAGACGTAGAGATGTGGACCGAGACGTAGAGATGTGGAGACGTGGACCGAGACGTGGAGACGTGGAGATGTGGAGATGTGGACCGAGACGAAGAGATGTGGACCGAGACGTAGAGATGTGGAGATGTGGACCGAGACGTAGAGATGTGGACCGAGACGTAGAGATGTGGACCGGGACGAAGAGATGTGGACCGAGACGTGGAGACGTGGACCGCGACGAAGAGATGTGGACCGAGACGTAGAGATGTGGACCAGGACGAAGAGATGTGGACCGAGACGTAGAGATGTGGACCAGGACGAAGAGATGTGGACCGAGACGTAGAGATGTGGAGATGTGGACCGAGACGTAGAGATGTGGACCGAGATGTGGAGATGTGGAGACGTGGACCGAGACGTACAGACGTGGACCGAGACGTGGAGACGTGGAGATGTGGTCCGAAACGTAGAGATGTGGACCGAGACGAGGATATGTGGACCTAGACGTGGAGATGTGGACCGAGACGTGGAGACGTGGACCGAGACGTGGACCGAGACGTGGAGATGTGGTCCGAGACGTAGAGATGTGGACCGAGATGTAGAGACGTGGACCGAGACGTAGAGACGTGGACCGAGACGTAGAGATGTGGACCGAGACGTAGAGACGTGGACCGAGACGTGGAGACGTGGACCGAGACGTGGAGACGTGGAGATGTGGACCGAGACGTATAGATGTGGACCGAGACGTGGAGATGTGGACCGAGACGAGAGACGTGGAGACGTGGACCGAGACGTATAGATGTGGACCGAGACGAAGAGATGTGGACCGAGATGTAGAGATGTGGAGATGTGGACCGAGACGTGGAGACGTGGACCGCGACGAAGAGATGTGGACCGGGACGAAGAGATGTGGACCGAGACCTAGAGATGTGGAGATGTGGACCGAGACGAAGAGATGTGGACCGAGATGTAGAGATGTGGAGATGTGGACCGAGACGTGGAGACGTGGACCGGGACGAAGAGATGTGGACCGAGACGTAGAGATGTGGAGATGTGGACCGAGACGTAGAGATGTGGAGATGTGGACCGAGAAGTGGAGACGTGGACCGAGACGTGGAGACGTGGACCGAGACGTAAAGACGTGGAGATGGGGACCGAGACGAAGAGATGTGGACCGAGACGTAGAGATGTGGACCGAGACGTAGAGATGTGGACCGAGATGTGGAGATGTGGACCGAGACGTAGAGATGTGGACCGAGATGTGGAGATGTGGACCGAGATGTGGAGACGTGGACCGAGACGTAGAGATGTGGAGATGTGGACCGAGACGTAGAGATGTGGACCGAGACGTGGAGATGTGGACCGAGACGTAGAGATGTGGAGATGTGGACCGAGACGTAGAGATGTGGACCGAGATGTGGAGATGTGGACCGAGATGTGGGGATGTGGACCGAGAAGTGGAGACGTGGACCGAGACGTGGAGACGTGGACCGAGACGTAAAGACGTGGAGATGTGGACCGAGACGAAGAGATGTGGACCGAGACGTAGAGATGTGGACCGAGACGTAGAGATGTGGACCGAGACGTAGAGATGTGGACCGAGATGTGGAGATGTGGACCGAGATGTGGAGATGTGGACCGAGACGTAGAGATGTGGACCGAGACGTAGAGATGTGTACCGGGACGAAGAGATGTGGACCGAGACGTGGAGACGTGGACCGAGGCGTGGAGATGTGGACCGAGACGTGGAGACGTGGACCGAGACGTGGAGACGTGGAGACGTGGACCGAGACGTGGAGACGTGGACCGAGACGTAGAGACGTGGACCGAGACGTGGAGACGTGGACCGAGACGTGGAGACGTGGACCGAGACGTAGAGATGTGGACCGAGACGTAGAGACGTGGAGATGTGGACCGAGACGTAGAGATGTGGACCGAGACGTGGAGGTATGGACCGAGACGAAGAGATGTGGACCGAGACGTAGAGACGTGGACCGAGACGTAGAGATGTGGACCGGGACGAAGAGATGTGGACCGAGACGTGGAGATGTGGACCGAGACGTAGAGACGTGGACCGAGATGTGGACCGAGACATAGAGACGTGGACCGGGACGAAGAGATGTGGTCCGAGACGTGGAGATGTGGACCGAGACGTAGAGATGTGTACCGAGGCGTGGAGATGTGGACCGAGACATGGAGACATGGACCGAGACGTAGAGACGTGGACCGAGACGTGGAGACGTGGACCGAGACGTGGAGGCGTGGAGATGTGGACCGAGGCGTGGAGATGTGGACCGAGACATGGAGACGTGGACCGAGACGTATAGACGTGGACCGAGACGTGGAGACGTGGACCGAGACGTGGAGACGTGGACCGAGACGTAGAGACGTGGAGATGTGGACCGAGACGTAGAGATGTGGACCGAGACGTGGAGGTATGGACCGAGACGAAGAGATGTGGACCGAGACGTAGAGACGTGGACCGAGACGTAGAGATGTGGACCGGGACGAAGAGATGTGGACCGAGACGTGGAGATGTGGACCGAGACGTAGAGATGGGTACCGGGACGAAGAGATGTGGACCGAGACGTGGAGACGTGGACCGAGGCGTGGAGATGTGGACCGAGACATGGAGACGTGGAGACGTGGACCGAGACGTAGAGACGTGGACCGAGACGTGGAGACGTGGACCGAGACGTGGAGACGTAGAGATGTGGACCGAGACGTAGAGACGTGGGCCGAGACGTAGAGATGTGGACCAAGACGTGGAGACGTGGAGATGTGGTCCGAGACGTAGAGATGTGGACCGAGACGTAGAGACGTGGACCGAGACGTAGAGAAGTGGACCGAGACGTGGAGACGTGGACCGAGACGTGGAGACGTGGACCGAGACGTGGAGACGTAGAGATGTGGACCAAGACATGGAGACGTGGACCGAGACGTGGAGACGTGGAGATGTGGACCGAGACGTAGAGACGTGGACCGAGACGTAGAGAAGTGGACCGAGACGTGGAGACGTGGACCGAGACGTGGAGACGTGGACCGAGACGTGGAGACGTGGACCGAGACGTGGAGACGTAGAGATGTTGACCAAGACATGGAGACGTGGACCGAGACGTGGAGACGTGGAGATGTGGACCGAGACGAGAGACGTGGAGACGTGGACCGAGACGTATAGATGTGGACCGAGACGTGGAGACGTGGAGATGTGGACCGAGACGAGAGACGTGGAGACGTGGACCGAGACGTATAGATGTGGACCGAGACGAAGAGATGTGGATCGGGACGAAGAGATGTGGACCGAGACGTAGAGACGAAGAGATGTGGACCGAGACGTAGAGATGTGGAGATGTGGACCGAGACGTGGAGACGTGGACCGCGACGAAGAGATGTGGACCGAGACGTAGAGATGTGGAGATGTGGACCGAGACGTAGAGATGTGGACCGAGACGTAGAGATGTGGACCGGGACGAAGAGATGTGGACCGAGACGTGGAGACGTGGACCGCGACGAAGAGATGTGGACCGCGACGTAGAGATGTGGACCGGGACGAAGAGATGTGGACCGAGACGTAGAGATGTGGAGATGTGGACCGAGACGTAGAGATGTGGACCGAGATGTGGAGATGTGGACCGAGATGTGGAGATGTGGACCGAGAAGTGGAGATGTGGAGATGTGGACCGAGACGTGGACCGCGACGAAGAGATGTGGACCGAGACGTAGAGATGTGGACCGGGACGAAGAGATGTGGACCGAGACGTAGAGATGTGGAGATGTGGACCGAGACGTAGAGACGTGGACCGGGACGAAGAGATGTGGACCGAGACGTGGAGACGTGGAGATGTGGACCGAGACGTAGAGACGTGGAACGAGATGTGGACCGAGACGTAGAGACGTGGACCAAGACGTAGAGATGTGGACCGAGACGTGGAGATGTGGTCCGAGACGTAGAGATGTGGACCGAGACGTGGAGACGTGGACCGAGACGTGGAGACGTAGAGATGTGGACCAAGACATGGAGACGTGGACCGAGACGTGGAGACGTGGAAATGTGGACCGAGACGAGAGACGTGGAGACGTGGACCGAGACGTATAGATGTGGACCGAGACGTGGAGACGTGGAGATGTGGACCGAGACGAGAGACGTGGAGACGTGGACCGAGACGTATAGATGTGGACCGAGACGAAGAGATGTGGATCGGGACGAAGAGATGTGGACCGAGACGTAGAGACGAAGAGATGTGGACCGAGACGTAGAGATGTGGAGATGTGGACCGAGACGTGGAGACGTGGACCGAGACGTAGAGATGTGGAGATGTGGACCGAGACGTAGAGATGTGGACCGAGACGTAGAGATGTGGACCGGGACGAAGAGATGTGGACCAAGACGTGGAGACGTGGACCGAGACGTAGAGATGTGGACCGCGACGAAGAGATGTGGACCGAGACGTAGAGATGTGGACCGGGACGAAGAGATGTGGACCGAGACGTGGAGACGTGGACCGAGGCGTGGAGATGTGGACCGAGACATGGAGACGTGGAGACGTGGACCGAGACGTAGAGACGTGGACCGAGACGTGGAGACGTGGAGATGTGGTCCCAAACGTAGAGATGTGGACCGAGACGTAGAGACATGGGCCGAGACGTAGAGATGTGGACCAAGACGTGGAGACGTGGAGATGTGGTCCGAGACGTAGAGATGTGGACCGAGACGTGGAGACGTGGACCGAGACGTGGAGACGTAGAGATGTGGACCAAGACATGGAGACGTGGACCGAGACGTGGAGACGTGGACCGAGACGTGGAGACGTGGACCGAGACGTGGAGACGTAGAGATGTGGACCAAGACATGGAGACGTGGACCGAGACGTGGAGACGTGGACCGAGACGAGAGACGTGGACCGAGACGTATAGATGTTGACCGAGACGAAGAGATGTGGATCGGGACGAAGAGATGTGGACCGAGACGTAGAGACGTGGAGACGTGGACCGAGACGTGGAGATGTGGAGATGTGGAGATGTGGACCGAGACGAAGAGATGTGGACCGAGACGTAGAGATGTGGACCGAGACGTAGAGATGTGGAGACGTGGACCGAGACGTGGAGACGTGGAGATGTGGAGATGTGGACCGAGACGAAGAGATGTGGACCGAGACGTAGAGATGTGGAGATGTGGACCGAGACGTAGAGATGTGGACCGAGACGTAGAGATGTGGACCGGGACGAAGAGATGTGGACCGAGACGTGGAGACGTGGACCGCGACGAAGAGATGTGGACCGAGACGTAGAGATGTGGACCAGGACGAAGAGATGTGGACCGAGACGTAGAGATGTGGAGATGTGGACCGAGACGTAGAGATGTGGACCGAGATGTGGAGATGTGGAGACGTGGACCGAGACGTACAGACGTGGACCGAGACATGGAGACGTGGAGATGTGGTCCGAAACGTAGAGATGTGGACCGAGACGAGGATATGTGGACCTAGACGTGGAGATGTGGACCGAGACGTAGAGATGTGGAGACGTGGACCGAGACGTAGAGATGTGGACCGAGACGTAGAGACGTGGACCGAGACGTAGAGATGTGGACCGATACGTGGAGACGTGGACCGAGACGTGGACCGAGACGTGGAGATGTGGTCCGAGACGTAGAGATGTGGACCGAGACGTAGAGACGTGGACCGAGACGTAGAGACGTGGACCGAGACGTAGAGATGTGGACCGAGACGTAGAGACGTGGACCGAGACGTGGAGACGTGGACCGAGACGTGGAGACGTGGAGATGTGGACCGAGACGTATAGATGTGGACCGAGACGTGGAGATGTGGACCGAGACGTAGAGATGTGGACCGAGACGTAGAGACATGGAGACGTCGACCGAGACGTGGAGACGTGGAAATGTGGACCGAGACGAGAGACGTGGAGACGTGGACCGAGACGTATAGATGTGGACCGAGACGAAGAGATGTGGACCGAGATGTAGAGATGTGGAGATGTGGACCGAGACGTGGAGACGTGGACCGGGACGAAGAGATGTGGACCGAGACGTAGAGATGTGGAGATGTGGACCGAGACGTAGAGATGTGGAGATGTGGACCGAGAAGTGGAGACGTGGACCGAGACGTAAAGACGTGGAGATGGGGACCGAGACGTGGAGACGTGGAGATGTGGACCGAGACGTGGAGACGTGGACCGAGACGTAAAGACGTGGAGATGGGGACCGAGACGAAGAGATGTGGACCGAGACGTAGAGATGTGGACCGAGACGTAGAGATGTGGACCGAGATGTGGAGATGTGGACCGAGACGTAGAGATGTGGACCGAGATGTGGAGATGTGGACCGAGATGTGGAGACGTGGACCGAGACGTGGAGACGTGGAGATGTGGACCGAGACGTATAGATGTGGACCGAGACGTGGAGATGTGGACCGAGATGTGGAGACGTGGACCGAGACGTGGAGACGTGGAGATGTGGACCGAGATGTAGAGATGTGGAGATGTGGACCGAGACGTAGAGATGTGGAGATGTGGACCGAGACGTAGAGATGTGGACCGAGACGTAGAGATGTGGAGATGTGGACCGAGACGTAGAGATGTGGACCGAGATGTGGAGATGTGGACCGAGATGTGGGGATGTGGACCGAGAAGTGGAGACGTGGACCGAGACGTAAAGACGTGGAGATGTGGACCGAGACGAAGAGATGTGGACCGAGACGTAGAGATGTGGACCGAGACGTAGAGATGTGGACCGAGACGTAGAGATGTGGACCGAGATGTGGAGATGTGGACCGAGATGTGGAGATGTGGACCGAGAAGTGGAGATGTGGACCGAGACGTAGAGATGTGTACCGGGACGAAGAGATGTGGACCGAGACGTGGAGACGTGGACCGAGGCGTGGAGATGTGGACCGAGACGTGGAGACGTGGACCGAGACGTGGAGACGTGGAGACGTGGACCGAGACGTGGAGACGTGGACCGAGACGTAGAGACGTGGACCGAGACGTGGAGACGTGGACCGAGACGTGGAGACGTGGACCGAGACGTAGAGATGTGGACCGAGACGTAGAGACGTGGAGATGTGGACCGAGACGTAGAGATGTGGACCGAGACGTGGAGGTATGGACCGAGACGAAGAGATGTGGACCGAGACGTAGAGACGTGGACCGAGACGTAGAGATGTGGACCGGGACGAAGAGATGTGGACCGAGACGTGGAGATGTGGACCGAGACGTAGAGACGTGGACCGAGATGTGGACCGAGACATAGAGACGTGGACCGGGACGAAGAGATGTGGTCCGAGACGTGGAGATGTGGACCGAGACGTAGAGATGTGTACCGAGGCGTGGAGATGTGGACCGAGACATGGAGACATGGACCGAGACGTAGAGACGTGGACCGAGACGTGGAGACGTGGACCGAGACGTGGAGACGTGGACCGAGACGTGGAGGCGTGGAGATGTGGACCGAGGCGTGGAGATGTGGACCGAGACATGGAGACGTGGACCGAGACGTATAGACGTGGACCGAGACGTGGAGACGTGGACCGAGACGTGGAGACGTGGACCGAGACGTAGAGACGTGGAGATGTGGACCGAGACGTAGAGATGTGGACCGAGACGTGGAGGTATGGACCGAGACGAAGAGATGTGGACCGAGACGTAGAGACGTGGACCGAGACGTAGAGATGTGGACCGGGACGAAGAGATGTGGACCGAGACGTGGAGATGTGGACCGAGACGTAGAGATGGGTACCGGGACGAAGAGATGTGGACCGAGACGTGGAGACGTGGACCGAGGCGTGGAGATGTGGACCGAGACATGGAGACGTGGAGACGTGGACCGAGACGTAGAGACGTGGACCGAGACGTGGAGACGTGGACCGAGACGTGGAGACGTAGAGATGTGGACCGAGACGTAGAGACGTGGGCCGAGACGTAGAGATGTGGACCAAGACGTGGAGACGTGGAGATGTGGTCCGAGACGTAGAGATGTGGACCGAGACGTAGAGACGTGGACCGAGACGTAGAGAAGTGGACCGAGACGTGGAGACGTGGACCGAGACGTGGAGACGTGGACCGAGACGTGGAGACGTAGAGATGTGGACCAAGACATGGAGACGTGGACCGAGACGTGGAGACGTGGAGATGTGGACCGAGACGAGAGACGTGGAGACGTGGACCGAGACGTATAGATGTGGACCGAGACGTGGAGACGTGGAGATGTGGACCGAGACGAGAGACGTGGAGACGTGGACCGAGACGTATAGATGTGGACCGAGACGAAGAGATGTGGATCGGGACGAAGAGATGTGGACCGAGACGTAGAGACGAAAAGATGTGGACCGAGACGTAGAGATGTGGAGATGTGGACCGAGACGTGGAGACGTGGACCGCGACGAAGAGATGTGGACCGAGACGTAGAGATGTGGAGATGTGGACCGAGACGTAGAGATGTGGACCGAGACGTAGAGATGTGGACCGGGACGAAGAGATGTGGACCGAGACGTGGAGACGTGGACCGCGACGAAGAGATGTGGACCGCGACGTAGAGATGTGGACCGGGACGAAGAGATGTGGACCGAGACGTAGAGATGTGGAGATGTGGACCGAGACGTAGAGATGTGGACCGAGATGTGGAGATGTGGACCGAGAAGTGGAGATGTGGAGATGTGGACCGAGACGTGGACCGCGACGAAGAGATGTGGACCGAGACGTAGAGATGTGGACCGGGACGAAGAGATGTGGACCGAGACGTAGAGATGTGGAGATGTGGACCGAGACGTAGAGACGTGGACCGGGACGAAGAGATGTGGACCGAGACGTGGAGACGTGGAGATGTGGACCGAGACGTAGAGACGTGGAACGAGATGTGGACCGAGACGTAGAGACGTGGACCAAGACGTAGAGATGTGGACCGAGACGTGGAGATGTGGTCCGAGACGTAGAGATGTGGACCGAGACGTAGAGACGTGGACCGAGACGTAGAGATGTGGACCGAGACGTGGAGACGTGGACCGAGAATTGGAGACGTAGAGATGTGGACCAAGACGTGGAGACGTGGACCGAGACGTGGAGACGTGGATCGGGACGAAGAGATGTGGACCGAGACGTAGAGACATGGAGACGTGGACCGAGACGTGGAGACGTGGACCGAGACGTGGAGACGTGGAAATGTGGACCGAGACGAGAGACGTGGAGACGTGGACCGAGACGTATAGATGTGGACCGAGACGTGGAGATGTGTACCGGGACGAAGAGATGTGGACCGAGACGTAGAGATGTGGAGATGTGGACCGAGACGTAGAGATGTGGAGATGTGGACCGAGACGTAGAGATGTGGAGATGTGGACCGAGACGTAGAGATGTGGACCGAGACGTGGAGATGTGGACCGAGATGTGGAGATGTGGACCGAGACGTATAGATGTGGACCGCGACGAAGAGATGTGGACCGGGACGAAGAGATGTGGACCGAGACGTAGAGATGTGGAGATGTGGACCGAGACGTAGAGATGTGGACCGAGACGTAGAGATGTGGACCGGGACGAAGAGATGTGGACCAAGACGTAGAGATGTGGAGATGTGGACCGAGACGTGGAGATGTGGACCGAGACGTGGAGATGTGGACCGGGACGAAGAGATGTGGACCAAGACGTAGAGATGTGGAGATGTGGACCGAGACGTGGAGACGTGGACCGCGACGAAGAGATGTGGACCGAGACGTAGAGATGTGGACCGGGACGAAGAGATGTGGACCGAGACGTAGAGATGTGGAGATGTGGTCCGAGACGTAGAGATGTGGACCGAGATGTGGAGATGTGGACCGAGAAGTGGAGACGTGGAGATGTGGACCGAGACGTGGAGACGTGGACCGCGACGAAGAGATGTGGACCGCGACGTAGAGATGTGGACCGGGACGAAGAGATGTGGACCGAGACGTAGAGATGTGGACTTGGACGAAGAGATGTGGACCGAGACGTAGAGATGTGGAGATGTGGACCGAGACGTAGAGACGTGGACCGGGACGAAGAGATGTGGACCGAGACGTGGAGACGTGGAGATGTGGACCGAGACGTAGAGACGTGGACCGAGATGTGGACCGAGACGTAGAGACGTGGACCAAGACGTAGAGATGTGGACCGAGACGTGGAGACGTGGAGATGTGGTCCCAGACCGAGACGTAGAGACGTGGACCGAGACGTAGAGATGTGGACCGAGACGTGGAGACGTGGACCGAGACGTGGAGACGTAGAGATGTGGACCAAGACGTGGAGACGTGGACCGAGACGTGGAGACGTGGATCGGGACGAAGAGATGTGGACCGAGACGTAGAGACATGGAGACGTGGACCGAGACGTGGAGACGTGGACCGAGACGTGGAGACGTGGAAATGTGGACCGAGACTGGAGACGTGGACCGAGACGTATAGATGTGGACCGAGACGTGGAGATGTGTACCGGGACGAAGAGATGTGGACCGAGACGTAGAGATGTGGAGATGTGGACCGAGACGTAGAGATGTGGACCGAAACGTGGAGATGTGGACCGAGACGTGGAGACGTGGACCGCGACGAAGAGATGTGGACCGGGACGAAGAGATGTGGACCGAGACGTAGAGATGTGGAGATGTGGACCGAGACGTAGAGATGTGGACCGGGACGAAGAGATGTGGACCAAGACGTAGAGATGTGGAGATGTGGACCGAGACGTGGAGACGTGGACCGAGACGTGGAGATGTGGACCGAGACGTGGAGACGTGGACCGCGACGAAGAGATGTGGACCGGGACGAAGAGATGTGGACCGAGACGTAGAGATGTGGAGATGTGGACCGAGACGTAGAGATGTGGACCGAGACGTAGAGATGTGGACCGGGACGAAGAGATGTGGACCAAGACGTAGAGATGTGGAGATGTGGACCGAGACGTGGAGATGTGGACCGGGACGAAGAGATGTGGACCGAGACGTAGAGATGTGGAGATGTGGACCGAGACGTAGAGATGTGGACCGAGATGTGGAGATGTGGACCGAGATGTGGAGATGTGGACCGAGAAGTGGAGACGTGGAGATGTGGACCGAGACGTGGAGACGTGGACCGCGACGAAGAGATGTGGACCGCGACCAAGAGATGTGGACCGAGACGTAGACATGTGGAGATGTGGACCGAGACGTAGAGATGTGGACCGAGACGTAGAGATGTGGACCGAGACGTAGTGATGTGGAGATGTGGACCGAGACGTGGAGACGTGGACCGCGACGAAGAGATGTGGACCGAGACGTAGAGATGTGGACCGGGACGAAGAGATGTGGACCGAGACGTAGAGATGTGGAGATGTGGACCGAGACGTAGAGATGTGGACCGAGATGTGGAGATGTGGACCGAGATGTGGAGATGTGGACCGAGAAGTGGAGATGTGGACCGAGACGTGGAGACGTGGACCGAGACGTGGAGACGTGGAGATGTGGACCGAGACGTGGAGACGTGGAGATGTGGACCGAGACGTAGAGATGTGGACCGGGACGAAGAGATGTGGACCGAGACGTGGAGATGTGGACCGGGACGAAGAGATGTGGACCGAGACGTGGAGATGTGGACCGGGACGAAGAGATGTGGACCGAGACGTAGAGATGTGGAGATGTGGACCGAGACGTGGAGACGTGGACCGCGACGAAGAGATGTGGACCAAGACGTAGAGACGTGGACCGAGACGTAGAGACGTGGACCGGGACGAAGAGATGTGGACCGAGACGTAGAGATGTGGACCGAGACGTAGAGATGTGGACCGGGACGAAGAGATGTGGACCGAGACGTAGAGATGTGGACCGGGACGAAGAGATGTGGACCGAGACGTAGAGATGTGGAGATGTGGACCGAGACGTAGAGATGTGGAGATGTGGACCGAGACGTAGAGATGTGGACCGAGATGTGGAGATGTGGACCGAGATGTGGAGATGTGGACCGAGATGTGGAGATGTGGACCGAGAAGTGGAGATGTGGACCGAGACGTGGAGACGTGGACCGAGACGTGGAGATGTGGACCGAGACGTAGAGATGTGGACCAAGACGTAGAGACGTGGACCGAGACGTAGAGACGTGGACCGGGACGAAGAGATGTGGACCGAGACGTGGAGATGTGGACCGGGACGAAGAGATGTGGACCGAGACGTAGAGATGTGGAGATGTGGACCGAGACGTGGAGACGTGGACCGCGACGAAGAGATGTGGACCGAGACGTAGAGATGTGGACCGGGACGAAGAGATGTGGACCGAGACGTAGAGATGTGGACCGAGACGTAGAGATGTGGACCGGGACGAAGAGATGTGGACCGAGACGTAGAGATGTGGAGATGTGGACCGAGACGTAGAGATGTGGACCAAGACGTAGAGACGTGGACCGAGACGTAGAGACGTGGACCGGGACGAAGAGATGTGGACCGAGACGTGGAGATGTGGACCGGGACGAAGAGATGTGGACCGAGACGTAGAGATGTGGAGATGTGGACCGAGACGTGGAAACGTGGACCGCTACGAAGAGATGTGGACCAAGACGTAGAGATGTGGACCGGGACGAAGTGATGTGGACCGAGACGTAGAGATGTGGACCGAGACGTAGAGATGTGGAAATGTGGACCGAGACGTAGAGATTTGGAAATGTGGACCGAGACGTAGAGATGTGGAGATGTGGACCGAGACGTAGAGATGTGGACCGAGATGTGGAGATGTGGACCGAGATGTGGAGATGTGGACCGAGATGTGGAGATGTGGACCGAGAAGTGGAGATGTGGACCGAGACGTGGAGACGTGGACCGAGACGTAGAGATGTGGAAATGTGGACCGAGACGTAGAGATGTGGAAATGTGGACCGAGACGTAGAGATGTGGACCGAGATGTGGAGATGTGGACCGAGATGTGGAGATGTGGACCGAGAAGTGGAGATGTGGACCGAGACGTGGAGACGTGGACCGAGACGTGGAGATGTGGACCGAGACGTAGAGATGTGGACCAAGACGTAGAGACGTGGACCGAGACGTAGAGACGTGGAGATGTGGACCGGGACGTAGAGATGTGGACCAAGACGTAGAGACGTGGACCGAGACGTAGAGACGTAGAGATGTGGACCAAGACGTAGAGACGTGGACCGAGACGTAGAGACGTATAGATGTGGACCGGGACGAAGAGATGTGGACCGAGACGTAGAGATGTGGAGATGTGGACCGAGACGTGGAGACGTGGACCGCGACGAAGAGATGTGGACCGAGACGTAGAGATGTGGACCGGGACGAAGAGATGTGGACCGAGACGTAGAGATGTGGACCGAGACGTAGAGATGTGGACCGGGACGAAGAGATGTGGACCGAGACGTAGAGATGTGGAGATGTGGACCGAGACGTGTAGACGTGGACCGAGACGTGTAGACGTGGACCGAGACGTGGAGACGTAGAGATGTGGACCGAGAAGTGGAGACGTGGACCGAGACGTGGAGACGTGGAGATGTGGACCGAGACGAGAGACGTGGAGATGTGGACCAAGACGTATAGATGTGGACCGAGACGTGGAGATGTGGACCGAGACGAAGAGATGTGGACCGAGACGTAGAGATGTGGACCGAGACGTAGAGACATGGAGACGTGGACCGAGACGTGGAGACATGGAAATGTGGACCGAGACGAGAGACGTGGAGACGTGGACCGAGACGTGTAGATGTGGAGATGTGGACCGAGACGTGGAGATGTGGACCGAGACGTAGAGATGTGGAGATGTGGACCGAGACGTGGAGACGTGGACCGCGACGAAGAGATGTGGACCGAGACGTAGAGATGTGGACCGGGACGAAGAGATGTGGACCGAGACGTAGAGATTTGGAGATGTGGACCGAGACGTAGAGATGTGGACCGAGACGTAGAGACGTGGACCGGGACGAAGAGATGTGGACCGAGACGTGGAGATGTGGACCGGGACGAAGAGATGTGGACCGAGACGTAGAGATGTGGAGATGTGGACCGAGACGTGGAGACGTGGACCGCGACGAAGAGATGTGGACCGAGACGTAGAAATGTGGACCGGGACGAAGAGATGTGGACCGAGACGTAGAGATGTGGACCGAGACGTAGAGATGTGGAGATGTGGACCGAGACGTGTAGACGTGGACCGAGACGTGTAGACGTGGACCGAGACGTGGAGACGTAGAGAAGTGGACCGAGAAGTGGAGACGTGGACCGAGACGTGGAGACGTGGAGATGTGGACCGAGACGAGAGACGTGGAGATGTGGACCGAGACGTATAGATGTGGACCGAGACGTGGAGATGTGGACCGAGACGAAGAGATGTGGACCGAGACGTAGAGATGTGGACCGAGACGTAGAGACATGGAGACGTGGACCGAGACGTGGAGACATGGAAATGTGGACCGAGACGAGAGACGTGGAGACGTGGACCGAGACGTGTAGATGTGGAGATGTGGACCGAGACGTGGAGATGTGGACCGAGACGTAGAGATGTGGAGATGTGGACCGAGACGTGGAGACGTGGACCGCGACGAAGAGATGTGGACCGAGACGTAGAGATGTGGACCGGGACGAAGAGATGTGGACCGAGACGTAGAGATTTGGAGATGTGGACCGAGACGTAGAGATGTGGACCGAGACGTAGAGGTGTGGACCGAGACGTAGAGATGTGGACCGAGTCGAAGAGATGTGGACCGAGTCGAAGAGATGTGGACCGAGTCGAAGAGATGTGGACCGAGACGTGGAGATGTGGACCGAGACGTGGAGATGTGGACCGAGACGAAGAGATGTGGACCGAGACGTGGAGATGTGGACCGAGTCGAAGAGATGTGGACCGAGTCGAAGAGATGTGGACCGAGTCGAAGAGATGTGGACCGAGACGTGGAGATGTGGACCGAGTCGAAGAGATGTGGACCGAGACGTAAAGACGTGGAGATGTGGACCGAGACGTAGAGATGTGGACCGATTCGAAGAGATGTGGACCGAGACGTAAAGACATGGAGATGTGGTCCGAGACGTAGAGACGTGGACCGAGACGTAGAGACGTGGACCGAGACGTGGAGACGTGGACCGCGACGAAGAGATGTGGACCGAGACGTGGAGATGTGGACCGAGTCGAAGAGATGTGGACCGAGACGTAGAGATGTGGACCGAAACGTAGAGACGTGGACCGAGACGTAGAGACGTGGACCGAGACGTGGAGATGTGGACCGAGTCGAAGAGATGTGGACCGAGACGTAAAGACGTGGAGATGTGGACCGAGACGTAGAGATGTGGACCGAGACGTAAAGACGTGGAGATGTGGTCCGAGACGTAGAGACGTGGACCGAGACGTAGAGACGTGGACCGAGACGTGGAGACGTGGACCGCGACGAAGAGATGTGGACCGAGACGTGGAGACGTGGAGATGTGGACCGAGTCGAAGAGATGTGGACCGAGACGTAGAGATGTGGACCGAAACGTAGAGACGTGGACCGAGACGTAGAGACGTGGACCGAGACGTGGAGACGTGGACCGAGACGTGGAGATGTGGACCGAGACGTAGAGACGTGGACCGAGACGTGGAGACGTGGACCGAGACGTGGAGACGTGGACCGAGACGTGGAGATGTGGACCGAGACGTAGAGACGTGGACCGAGACGTGGAGACGTGGACCGAGACGTGGAGACGAAGAGATGTGGACCGAGACGTAGAAATGTGGACCGGGACGAAGAGATGTGGACCGAGACGTAGAGATGTGGACCGAGACGTAGAGATGTGGAGATGTGGACCGAGACGTGTAGACGTGGACCGAGACGTGTAGACGTGGACCGAGACGTGGAGACGTAGAGAAGTGGACCGAGAAGTGGAGACGTGGACCGAGACGTGGAGACGTGGAGATGTGGACCGAGACGAGAGACGTGGAGATGTGGACCGAGACGTATAGATGTGGACCGAGACGTGGAGATGTGGACCGAGACGAAGAGATGTGGACCGAGACGTAGAGATGTGGACCGAGACGTAGAGACATGGAGACGTGGACCGAGACGTGGAGACATGGAAATGTGGACCGAGACGAGAGACGTGGAGACGTGGACCGAGACGTGTAGATGTGGAGATGTGGACCGAGACGTGGAGATGTGGACCGAGACGTAGAGATGTGGAGATGTGGACCGAGACGTGGAGACGTGGACCGCGACGAAGAGATGTGGACCGAGACGTAGAGATGTGGACCGGGACGAAGAGATGTGGACCGAGACGTAGAGATTTGGAGATGTGGACCGAGACGTAGAGATGTGGACCGAGACGTAGAGGTGTGGACCGAGACGTAGAGATGTGGACCGAGTCGAAGAGATGTGGACCGAGTCGAAGAGATGTGGACCGAGACGTAGAGATGTGGACCGAGACGTGGAGATGTGGACCGAGACGAAGAGATGTGGACCGAGACGTGGAGATGTGGACCGAGTCGAAGAGATGTGGACCGAGTCGAAGAGATGTGGACCGAGTCGTAAAGACATGGAGATGTGGTCCGAGACGTAGAGACGTGGACCGAGACGTAGAGACGTGGACCGAGACGTGGAGACGTGGACCGCGACGAAGAGATGTGGACCGAGACGTGGAGATGTGGACCGAGTCGAAGAGATGTGGACCGAGACGTAAAGACGTGGAGATGTGGACCGAGACGTAGAGATGTGGACCGAGTCGAAGAGATGTGGACCGAGACGTAAAGACATGGAGATGTGGTCCGAGACGTAGAGACGTGGACCGAGACGTAGAGACGTGGACCGAGACGTGGAGACGTGGACCGCGACGAAGAGATGTGGACCGAGACGTGGAGATGTGGACCGAGTCGAAGAGATGTGGACCGAGACGTAGAGATGTGGACCGAAACGTAGAGACGTGGACCGAGACGTAGAGACGTGGACCGAGACGTGGAGATGTGGACCGAGTCGAAGAGATGTGGACCGAGACGTAAAGACGTGGAGATGTGGACCGAGACGTAGAGATGTGGACCGAGACGTAAAGACGTGGAGATGTGGTCCGAGACGTAGAGACGTGGACCGAGACGTAGAGACGTGGACCGAGACGTGGAGACGTGGACCGCGACGAAGAGATGTGGACCGAGACGTGGAGACGTGGAGATGTGGACCGAGTCGAAGAGATGTGGACCGAGACGTAGAGATGTGGACCGAAACGTAGAGACGTGGACCGAGACGTAGAGACGTGGACCGAGACGTGGAGACGTGGACCGAGACGTGGAGATGTGGACCGAGACGTGGAGACGTGGACCGAGACGTGGAGACGTGGACCGAGACGTGGAGACGTGGACCGAGACGTGGAGATGTGGACCGAGACGTAGAGACGTGGACCGAGACGTGGAGACGTGGACCGAGACGTGGAGACGAAGAGATGTGGACCGAGACGTAGAAATGTGGAACGGGACGAAGAGATGTGGACCGAGACGTAGAGATGTGGACCGAGACGTAGAGATGTGGAGATGTGGACCGAGACGTGTAGACGTGGACCGAGACGTGTAGACGTGGACCGAGACGTGGAGACGTAGAGAAGTGGACCGAGAAGTGGAGACGTGGACCGAGACGTGGAGACGTGGAGATGTGGACCGAGACGAGAGACGTGGAGATGTGGACCGAGACGTATAGATGTGGACCGAGACGTGGAGATGTGGACCGAGACGAAGAGATGTGGACCGAGACGTAGAGATGTGGACCGAGACGTAGAGACATGGAGACGTGGACCGAGACGTGGAGACATGGAAATGTGGACCGAGACGAGAGACGTGGAGACGTGGACCGAGACGTGTAGATGTGGAGATGTGGACCGAGACGTGGAGATGTGGACCGAGACGTAGAGATGTGGAGATGTGGACCGAGACGTGGAGACGTGGACCGCGACGAAGAGATGTGGACCGAGACGTAGAGATGTGGACCGGGACGAAGAGATGTGGACCGAGACGTAGAGATTTGGAGATGTGGACCGAGACGTAGAGATGTGGACCGAGACGTAGAGGTGTGGACCGAGACGTAGAGATGTGGACCGAGTCGAAGAGATGTGGACCGAGTCGAAGAGATGTGGACCGAGACGTAGAGATGTGGACCGAGACGTGGAGATGTGGACCGAGACGAAGAGATGTGGACCGAGACGTGGAGATGTGGACCGAGTCGAAGAGATGTGGACCGAGTCGAAGAGATGTGGACCGAGTCGAAGAGATGTGGACCGAGACGTGGAGATGTGGACCGAGTCGAAGAGATGTGGACCGAGACGTAAAGACGTGGAGATGTGGACCGAGACGTAGAGATGTGGACCGAGTCGAAGAGATGTGGACCGAGACGTAAAGACATGGAGATGTGGTCCGAGACGTAGAGACGTGGACCGAGACGTAGAGACGTGGACCGAGACGTGGAGACGTGGACCGCGACGAAGAGATGTGGACCGAGACGTGGAGATGTGGACCGAGTCGAAGAGATGTGGACCGAGACGTAGAGATGTGGACCGAAACGTAGAGACGTGGACCGAGACGTAGAGACGTGGACCGAGACGTGGAGATGTGGACCGAGTCGAAGAGATGTGGGCCGAGACGTAAAGACGTGGAGATGTGGACCGAGACGTAGAGATGTGGACCGAGACGTAAAGACGTGGAGATGTGGTCCGAGACGTAGAGACGTGGACCGAGACGTAGAGACGTGGACCGAGACGTGGAGACGTGGACCGCGACGAAGAGATGTGGACCGAGACGTGGAGACGTGGAGATGTGGACCGAGTCGAAGAGATGTGGACCGAGACGTAGAGATGTGGACCGAAACGTAGAGACGTGGACCGAGACGTAGAGACGTGGACCGAGACGTGGAGACGTGGACCGAGACGTGGAGACGTGGACCGAGACGTGGAGACGTGGACCGAGACGTGGAGACGTGGACCGAGACGTGGAGATGTGGACCGAGACGTAGAGACGTGGACCGAGACGTGGAGACGTGGACCGAGACGTGGAGACGTGGAGATGTGGACCGAGACGTAGAGATGTGGAGATGTTGACCGAGACGTAGAGATGTGGAGATGTGGACCGAGACGTGGAGATGTGGACCGAGATCTAGAGATGTGGACCGAAACGTAGAGACGTGGACCGAGACGTAGAGACGTGGACCGAGACATAGAGGTGTGGACCGAGATGTGGAGATGTGGACCGAGATGTGGAGACGTGGAGATGTGGACCGAGACGTAGAGATGTGGACCGAGACGTAGAGATGTGGAGATGTGGACCGAGACGTGGAGACGTGGACCGCGACGAAGAGATGTGGACCGAGACGTAGAGATGTGGACCGGGACGAAGAGATGTGGACCGAGACGTAGAGATTTGGAGATGTGGACCGAGACGTAGAGATGTGGACCGAGACGTAGAGGTGTGGACCGAGACGTAGAGATGTGGACCGAGTCGAAGAGATGTGGACCGAGTCGAAGAGATGTGGACCGAGACGTAGAGATGTGGACCGAGACATGGAGATGTGGACCGAGACGAAGAGATGTGGACCGAGACGTGGAGATGTGGACCGAGTCGAAGAGATGTGGACCGAGACGAAGAGATGTGGACCGAGACGTGGAGATGTGGACCGAGTCGAAGAGATGTGGACCGAGTCGAAGAGATGTGGACCGAGACGTGGAGATGTGGACCGAGTCGAAGAGATGTGGACCGAGACGTAAAGACGTGGAGATGTGGACCGAGACGTAGAGATGTGGACCGAGACGTAAAGACGTGGAGATGTGGTCCGAGACGTAGAGACGTGGACCAGGACGAAGAGATGTGGACCGAGACGTGGAGATGTGGACCGGGACGAAGAGATGTGGACCGAGACGTAGAGATGTGGAGATGTGGACCGAGACGTGGAGACGTGGACCGCGACGAAGAGATGTGGACCAAGACGTAGAGATGTGGACCGGGACGAAGAGATGTGGACCGAGACGTAGAGATGTGGACCGAGACGTAGAGATGTGGAGATGTGGACCGAGACGTGTAGACGTGGACCGAGACGTGGAGACGTGGACCGAGACGTGGAGACGTAGAGATGTGGACCGAGAAGTGGAGACGTGGACCGAGACGTGGAGACGTGGAGATGTGGACCGAGACGAGAGACGTGGAGATGTGGACCGAGACGTATAGATGTGGACCGAGACGTGGAGATGTGGACCGAGACGAAGAGATGTGGACCGAGACGTAGAGATGTGGACCGAGACGTAGAGACATGGAGACGTGGACCGAGACGTGGAGACATGGAAATGTGGACCGAGACGAGAGACGTGGAGACGTGGACCGAGACGTGTAGATGTGGAGATGTGGACCGAGACGTGGAGATGTGGACCGAGACGTAGAGATGTGGAGATGTGGACCGAGACGTGGAGACGTGGACCGCGACGAAGAGATGTGGACCGAGACGTAGAGATGTGGACCGGGACGAAGAGATGTGGACCGAGACGTAGAGATTTGGAGATGTGGACCGAGACGTAGAGATGTGGACCGAGACGTAGAGGTGTGGACCGAGACGTAGAGATGTGGACCGAGTCGAAGAGATGTGGACCGAGACGTAGAGATGTGGACCGAGACGTGGAGATGTGGACCGAGACGAAGATATGTGGACCGAGACGTGGAGATGTGGACCGAGTCGAAGAGATGTGGACCGAGACGAAGAGATGTGGACCGAGTCGAAGAGATGTGGACCGAGTCGAAGAGATGTGGACCGAGACGTAAAGACGTGGAGATGTGGACCGAGACGTAGAGATGTGGACCGAGACGTAAAGACGTGGAGATGTGGTCCGAGACGTAGAGACGTGGACCGAGACGTAGAGACGTGGACCGAGACGTGGAGACGTGGACCGCGACGAAGAGATGTGGACCGAGACGTGGAGATGTGGACCGAGTCGAAGAGATGTGGACCGAGACGTAGAGATGTGGACCGAGACGTAGAGACGTGGACCGAGACGTGGAGATGTGGACCGAGTCGAAGAGATGTGGACCGAGACGTAGAGATGTGGACCGAAACGTAGAGACGTGGACCGAGACGTAGAGACGTGGACCGAGACGTGGAGACGTGGACCGAGACGTGGAGACGTGGACCGAGACGTAGAGACGTGGACCGAGACGTGGAGACGTGGACCGAGACGTGGAGACGTGGACCGAGACGTGGAGATGTGGACCGAGACGTAGAGACGTGGACCGAGACGTGGAGACGTGGACCGAGACGTGGAGACGTGGAGATGTGGACCGAGACGTAGAGATGTGGAGATGTTGACCGAGACGTAGAGATGTGGAGATGTGGACCGAGACGTGGAGATGTGGACCGAGATCTAGAGATGTGGACCGAAACGTAGAGACGTGGACCGAGACGTAGAGACGTGGACCGAGACGTAGAGGTGTGGACCGAGATGTGGAGATGTGGACCGAGATGTGGAGACGTGGAGATGTGGACCGAGACGTAGAGATGTGGACCGAGACGTAGAGATGTGGAGATGTGGACCGAGACGTGGAGACGTGGACCGCGACGAAGAGATGTGGACCGAGACGTAGAGATGTGGACCGGGACGAAGAGATGTGGACCGAGACGTAGAGATTTGGAGATGTGGACCGAGACGTAGAGATGTGGACCGAGACGTAGAGGTGTGGACCGAGACGTAGAGATGTGGACCGTGTCGAAGAGATGTGGACCGAGTCGAAGAGATGTGGACCGAGACGTAGAGATGTGGACCGAGACGTGGAGATGTGGACCGAGACGAAGAGATGTGGACCGAGACGTGGAGATGTGGACCGAGTCGAAGAGATGTGGACCGAGACGAAGAGATGTGGACCGAGACGTGGAGATGTGGACCGAGTCGAAGAGATGTGGACCGAGTCGAAGAGATGTGGACCGAGACGTAAAGACGTGGAGATGTGGTCCGAGACGTAGAGACGTGGACCGAGACGTAGAGACGTGGACCGAGACGTGGAGACGTGGACCGCGACAAAGAGATGTGGACCGAGACGTGGAGATGTGGACCGAGTCGAAGAGATGTGGACCTAGACGTAGAGATGTGGACCGAAACGTAGAGACGTGGAGATGTGGACCGAGACGTAGAGATGTGGACCGAGACGTAAAGACGTGGAGATGTGGTCCGAGACGTAGAGACGTGAACCGAGACGTAGAGACGTGGACCGAGACGTGGAGACGTGGACCGCGATGAAGAGATGTGGACCGAGACGTGGAGATGTGGACCGAGTCGAAGAGATGTGGACCGAGACGTAGAGATGTGGACCGAAACGTAGAGACGTGGACCGAGACGTAGAGACGTGGACCGAGACGTGGAGACGTGGACCGAGACGTGGAGATGTGGACCGAGACGTAGAGACGTGGACCGAGACGTGGAGACGTGGACCGAGACGTGGAGACGTGGAGATGTGGACCGGGACGTAGAGATGTGGAGATGTGGACCGAGACGTGGAGATGTGGACCGAGATCTAGAGATGTGGACCGAAACGTAGAGACGTGGACCGAAACGTAGAGACGTGGACCGAGACGTAGAGGTGTGGACCGAGATGTGGAGATGTGGACCGAGATGTGGAGACGTGGAGATGTGGACCGAGACGTGGAGGTGTGGACCGAGACGTGGAGATGTGGACCGAGACGTGGAGGTGTGGACCGAAACGTAGAGACGTGGACCGAGACGTGGAGATGTGGACCGAGACGTGGAGATGTGGACCGAGACGTGGAGACGTGGACCGAGACGTGGAGGTGTGGACCGAAACGTAGAGACGTGGACCGAGACGTGGAGATGTGGACCGAGACGTGGAGACGTGGACCGAGACGAAGAGACGTGGACCGAGACGTGGAGACGTGGACCGAGACATGGAGACGTGGACCGAGACGTGGAGATTTGGACCGAGACGTAGAGATGTGGACCGAGACGAGAGACGTGGAGACGTGGACCGAGACGTAGAGATGTGGACCGAGATGTGGAGACGTGGAGATGTGGACCGAGACGTGGAGACGTGGACCGAGACGTGGAGATGTGGACCGAGACGTGGAGACGTGGACCGCGACGAAGAGATGTGGACCGAGACGTAGAGATGTGGACCGGGACGAAGAGATGTGGACCGAGACGTAGAGATTTGGAGATGTGGACCGAGACGTAGAGATGTGGACCGAGACGTAGAGGTGTGGACCGAGTCGAAGAGATGTGGACCGAGTCGAAGAGATGTGGACCGAGACGTAGAGATGTGGACCGAGACGTGGAGATGTGGACCGAGACGAAGATATGTGGACCGAGACGTGGAGATGTGGACCGAGTCGAAGAGATGTGGACCGAGACGAAGAGATGTGGACCGAGTCGAAGAGATGTGGACCGAGTCGAAGAGATGTGGACCGAGACGTAAAGACGTGGAGATGTGGACCGAGACGTAGAGATGTGGACCGAGACGTAAAGACGTGGAGATGTGGTCCGAGACGTAGAGACGTGGACCGAGATGTGGAGACGTGGAGATGTGGACCGAGACGTGGAGACGTGGACCGAGACGTGGAGATGTGGACCGAGACGTGGAGACGTGGACCGCGACGAAGAGATGTGGACCGAGACGTAGAGATGTGGACCGGGACGAAGAGATGTGGACCGAGACGTAGAGATTTGGAGATGTGGACCGAGACGTAGAGATGTGGACCGAGACGTAGAGGTGTGGACCGAGACGTAGAGATGTGGACCGAGTCGAAGAGATGTGGACCGAGTCGAAGAGATGTGGACCGAGACGTAGAGATGTGGACCGAGACGTGGAGATGTGGACCGAGACGAAGATATGTGGACCGAGACGTGGAGATGTGGACCGAGTCGAAGAGATGTGGACCGAGACGAAGAGATGTGGACCGAGTCGAAGAGATGTGGACCGAGTCGAAGAGATGTGGACCGAGACGTAAAGACGTGGAGATGTGGACCGAGACGTAGAGATGTGGACCGAGACGTAAAGACGTGGAGATGTGGTCCGAGACGTAGAGACGTGGACCGACACGTAGAGACGTGGACCGAGACGTGGAGACGTGGACCGCGACGAAGAGATGTGGACCGAGACGTGGAGATGTGGACCGAGTCGAAGAGATGTGGACCGAGACGTAGAGATGTGGACCGAAACGTAGAGACGTGGACCGAGACGTAGAGACGTGGACCGAGACGTGGAGATGTGGACCGAGTCGAAGAGATGTGGACCGAGACGTAAAGACGTGGAGATGTGGACCGAGACGTAGAGATGTGGACCGAGACGTAAAGACGTGGAGATGTGGTCCGAGACGTAGAGACGTGGACCGAGACGTAGAGACGTGGACCGAGACGTGGAGATGTGGACCGAGTCGAAGAGATGTGGACCGAAACGTAGAGACGTGGACCGAGACGTAGAGACGTGGACCGAGACGTGGAGACGTGGACCGAGACGTGGAGATGTGGACCGAGACGTAGAGACGTGGACCGAGACGTGGAGACGTGGACCGAGACGTGGAGACGTGGACCGAGACGTGGAGATGTGGACCGAGACGTAGAGACGTGGACCGAGACGTGGAGACGTGGACCGAGACGTGGAGACGTGGAGATGTGGACCGAGACGTAGAGATGTGGAGATGTTGACCGAGACGTAGAGATGTGGAGATGTGGACCGAGACGTGGAGATGTGGACCGAGATCTAGAGATGTGGACCGAAACGTAGAGACGTGGACCGAGACGTAGAGACGTGGACCGAGACGTAGAGGTGTGGACCGAGATGTGGAGATGTGGACCGAGATGTGGAGACGTGGAGATGTGGACCGAGACGTAGAGATGTGGACCGAGACGTAGAGATGTGGAGATGTGGACCGAGACGTGGAGACGTGGACCGCGACGAAGAGATGTGGACCGAGACGTAGAGATGTGGACCGGGACGAAGAGATGTGGACCGAGACGTAGAGATTTGGAGATGTGGACCGAGACGTAGAGATGTGGACCGAGACGTAGAGGGTTGGACCGAGACGTAGAGATGTGGACCGAGTCGAAGAGATGTGGACCGAGACGTAGAGATGTGGACCGAGACGTGGAGATGTGGACCGAGACGAAGAGATGTGGACCGAGACGTGGAGATGTGGACCGAGTCGAAGAGATGTGGACCGAGACGAAGAGATGTGGACCGAGACGTGGAGATGTGGACCGAGTCGAAGAGATGTGGACCGAGTCGAAGAGATGTGGACCGAGACGTAAAGACGTGGAGATGTGGACCGAGACGTAGAGATGTGGACCGAGACGTAAAGACGTGGAGATGTGGTCCGAGACGTAGAGACGTGGACCGAGACGTAGAGACGTGGACCGAGACGTGGAGACGTGGACCGCGACGAAGAGATGTGGACCGAGACGTGGAGATGTGGACCGAGTCGAAGAGATGTGGACCTAGACGTAGAGATGTGGACCGAAACGTAGAGACGTGGAGATGTGGACCGAGACGTAGAGATGTGGACCGAGACGTAAAGACGTGGAGATGTGGTCCGAGACGTAGAGACGTGAACCGAGACGTAGAGACGTGGACCGAGACGTGGAGACGTGGACCGCGACGAAGAGATGTGGACCGAGACGTGGAGATGTGGACCGAGTCGAAGAGATGTGGACCGAGACGTAGAGATGTGGACCGAAACGTAGAGACGTGGACCGAGACGTAGAGACGTGGACCGAGACGTGGAGACGTGGACCGAGACGTGGAGATGTGGACCGAGACGTAGAGACGTGGACCGAGACGTGGAGACGTGGACCGAGACGTGGAGACGTGGAGATGTGGACCGAGACGTAGAGATGTGGAGATGTTGACCGAGACGTAGAGATGTGGAGATGTGGACCGAGACGTGGAGATGTGGACCGAGATCTAGAGATGTGGACCGAAACGTAGAGACGTGGACCGAGACGTAGAGGTGTGGACCGAGATGTGGAGATGTGGACCGAGATGTGGAGACGTGGAGATGTGGACCGAGACGTGGAGGTGTGGACCGAGACGTGGAGATGTGGACCGAGACGTGGAGGTGTGGACCGAAACGTAGAGACGTGGACCGAGACGTGGAGATGTGGACCGAGACGTGGAGATGTGGACCGAGACGTGGAGACGTGGACCGAGACGTGGAGGTGTGGACCGAAACGTAGAGACGTGGACCGAGACGTGGAGATGTGGACCGAGACGTGGAGACGTGGACCGAGACGAAGAGACGTGGACCGAGACGTGGAGACGTGGACCGAGACGTGGAGACGTGGACCGAGACGAAGAGACGTGGACCGAGACGTAGAGATGTGGACCGAGACGTGGAGACGTGGACCGAGACGAAGAGACGTGGACCGAGACGTAGAGATGTGGACCGAGACGAAGAGACGTGGACCGAGACGTGGAGACGTGGACCGAGACATGGAGACGTGGACCGAGACGTGGAGATTTGGACCGAGACGTAGAGATGTGGACCGAGACGAGAGACCTGGAGACGTGGACCGAGACGTAGAGATGTGGACCGAGATGTGGAGACGTGGAGATGTGGACCGAGACGTGGAGACGTGGAGACGTGGACCGAGACGTGGACCGAGACGAAGAGACGTGGACCGAGACGTAGAGATGTGGACCGAAACGTAGAGACGTGGACCGAGACGTTGAGACGTGGACCGAGACATGGAGACGTGGACCGAGACGTGGAGATTTGGACCGAGACGTAGAGATGTGGACCGAGACGAGAGACCTGGAGACGTGGACCGAGACGTAGAGATGTGGACCGAGATGTGGAGACGTGGAGATGTGGACCGAGACGTGGAGATGTGGACCGAGACGTGGACCGAGACGAAGAGACGTGGACCGAGACGTAGAGATGTGGACCGAAACGTAGAGACGTGGACCGAGACGTTGAGACGTGGACCGAGACGTGGAGACGTGGACCGAGACGTGGAGACGTGGACCGAGACGTGGAGATTTGGACCGAGACGTTGAGACGTGGACCGAGACGTGGAGATGTGGACCGAGATGTGGAGATGTGGACCGTGACGTAGAGATGTGGACCGGGACGAAGAGATGTGGACCGAGACGTAGAGACGTGGACCGAGACGCAGAGATGTGGACCGAGACGCGGAGATGTTGACCGAGACCTAGAGATGTGGACCGAGACCTAGAGATGTGGACCGAGATGTGGAGACGTGGACCGAGACGTAGAGATGTGGAGCGAGACGTAGAGACGTGGACCGAGACGTAGAGATGTGGAGATGTGGACCGAGACGTGGAGACGTGGACCGAGACGTAGAGACGTGGACCGAAACGTAGAGAAGTGGACCGAGACGTAGAGATGTGGACCGAGACGTAGAGATGTGGACCGAGATGTAGAGAAGTGGACCGAGACGAGGAGATGTGGACCGAGACGTGGAGACGTGGACCGAGACGAAGAGATGTGGACCGAGACGTGGAGACGTGGAGATGTGGACCGAGACGTAGAGACGTGGACCGAGTCGAAGAGATGTGGACCGAGACGTAAAGACGTGGAGATGTGGACCGAGACGTAGAGATGTGGACCGAGACGTAAAGACGTGGAGATGTGGTCCGAGACGTAGAGACGTGGACCGAGACGTAGAGACGTGGACCGAGACGTGGAGACGTGGACTGCGACGAAGAGATGTGGACCGAGACGTGGAGACGTGGAGATGTGGACCGAGTCGAAGAGATGTGGACCTAGACGTAGAGATGTGGACCGAAACGTAGAGACGTGGAGATGTGGACCGAGACGTAGAGATGTGGACCGAGACGTAAAGACGTGGAGATGTGGTCCGAGACGTAGAGACGTGAACCGAGACGTAGAGACGTGGACCGAGACGTGGAGACGTGGACCGCGACGAAGAGATGTGGACCGAGACGTGGAGATGTGGACCGAGTCGAAGAGATGTGGACCGAGACGTAGAGATGTGGACCGAAACGTAGAGACGTGGACCGAGACGTAGAGACGTGGACCGAGACGTGGAGACGTGGACCGGGACGTGGAGATGTGGACCGAGATCTAGAGATGTGGACCGAGACGTAGAGACGTGGAGATGTGGACCGAGACGTGGAGGTGTGGACCGAGACGTGGAGATGTGGACCGAGACGTAGAGACGTGGAGTTGTGGACCGAGACGTAGAGATGTGGAGATGTGGACCGAGACGTGGAGGTGTGGACCGAGACGTAGAGATGTGGAGATGTGGACCGGGACGTGGAGATGTGGACCGAGATCTAGAGATGTGGACCGAGACGTAGAGACGTGGAGATGTGGACCGAGACGTGGAGGTGTGGACCGAGACGTGGAGATGTGGACCGAGACGTAGAGACGTGGAGTTGTGGACCGAGACGTAGAGATGTGGAGATGTGGACCGAGACGTGGAGGTGTGGACCGAGACGTAGAGACGTGGAGATGTGGACCGAGACGTGGAGGTGTGGACCGAGACGTGGAGATGTGGACCGAGACGTAGAGATGTGGACCGAGACGTGGAGATGTGGACCGAGACGTGGAGATGTGGACCGAGAAGTGGAGACGTGGAGATGTGGACCGAGACGTAGAGATGTGGACCGAGATGTGGAGACGTGGAGATGTGGACCGAGACGTAGAGATGTGGGCCGAGACGTGGAGATGTGGAGATGTGGAGATGTGGACCGAGACGTAGAGATGTGGGCCGAGACGTGGAGATGTGGAGATGTGGAGATGTGGACCGAGACGTAGAGATGTGGGCCGAGACGTGGAGACGTGGAGATGTGGAGATGTGGAGATGTGGACCGAGACGTTGAGACGTGGACCGAGACGTGGAGATGTGGACCGAGACGTGGAGATGTGGACCGAGACGTAGAGATGTGGACCGAGATGTGGAGACGTGGAGATGTGGACCGAGACGTGGAGATGTGGACCGAGACGTGGAGATGTGGACCGAGACGTAGAGATGTGGAGATGTGGACCGAGACGTAGAGATGTGGAGATGTGGACCGAGACGTAGAGCTGTGGACCGAGACGTGGAGATGTGGACAGAGACGTAGAGACGTGGACCGAGACGTAGAGATGTGGACCGAGACGTGGAGATGTGGACCGAGACGTGGAGATGTGGACCGAGACGTAGAGATGTGGACCGAGACGTGGAGATGTGGACCGAGACGTGGAGATGTGGACCGAGACGTAGAGATGTGGAGATGTGGACCGAGACGTAGAGACGTGGAGATGTGGACCGAGACGTAGAGCTGTGGACCGAGACGTGGAGATGTGGACCGAGACGTAGAGACGTGGAGATGTGGAACGAGACGTGGAGATGTGGACCGAGACGTAGAGATGTGGACCGAGACGTGGAGATGTGGACCGAGACGTAGAGACGTGGAGATGTGGACCGAGACGTGGAGATGTGGACCGAGACGTGGAGATGTGGACCGAGATGTAGAGATGTGGACCGACACGTAGAGACGTGGAGATGTGGACCGAGACGTGGAGATGTGGACCGAGACGTGGAGATGTGGACCGAGATGTGGAGATGTGGACCGAGACGTGGAGATGTGGACCGAGACGTGGAGACGTGGACCGAGACGTGGAGATGTGGACCGAGACGTAGAGACGTGGAGATGTGGAACGAGACGTGGAGATGTGGACCGAGACGTGGAGATGTGGACCGAGACGTGGAGATGTGGAACGAGACGTGGAGATGTGGACCGAGACGTAGAGCTGTGGACCGAGACGTGGAGATGTGGACCGAGACGTAGAGACGTGGAGATGTGGAACGAGACGTGGAGATGTGGACCGAGACGTGGAGATGTGGAACGAGACGTGGAGATGTGGACCGAGACGCGGAGATGTGGACCGAGACGTAGAGACGTGGAGATGTGGAACGAGACGTGGAGATGTGGACCGAGACGTGGAGATGTGGAACGAGACGTAGAGCTGTGGACCGAGACGTGGAGATGTGGACCGAGACGTAGAGACGTGGAGATGTGGACCGAGACGTAGAGCTGTGGACCGAGACGTGGAGATGTGGACCGAGACGTAGAGACGTGGAGATGTGGAACGAGACGTGGAGATGTGGACCGAGATGTAGAGATGTGGACCGAGACGTAGAGACGTGGAGATGTGGAACGAGACGTGGAGATGTGGACCGAGATGTAGAGATGTGGACCGAGACGTAGAGACGTGGAGATGTGGAACGAGACGTGGAGATGTGGACCGAGACGTAGAGACGTGGAACGAGACGTGGAGATGTGGACCGAGACGTGGAGATGTGGACCGAGACGCGGAGCTGTCGGTGGTGGGATTTCCCCTCTGGGGGTAACTTGGGGCTAGCTGAGGTGTCTCATGATGAGTAGCATCCCCATGGAAGCCACCAAAGGAAGGCAGAGTGGACTGGTAGGGAAACGTATCAGCTGGACCTTCCTGGGGATGCAACAGATTTCACCCGGGAGAAGGAGGTAATGATCTCCATGGTGATGGATCTCTCACTTAGTCCACTTCGAAATCTTGAACCATGGTAGGTCGACGGCGGAGACGTTTACGTCTTACATTGAGCTAAACTTCTTCATCTAACTGCACCTTTAATGCTGCATCCGGCTCGAAGGACAAATGTAGTGTGGCAAAGTGTGGGTGCTAATTCGTATGATGGTTTAGCAGACGACAAGATGAAGGGTCAGGACACAGATAAGTGACAGAAAGCAGGTATCTTCTTTCAACAGGCTTCCAGGCACTTTATTGTGATGACTTAGTGTTGTCACATTCCTGTAATAATAATAAACAAATTATCAACATCTGATATTTAAATAAATTTACCGGTATATAAACAAATACACCTATTGGACATATACATCAATTTCCACCACCTAACAGTCAGAACCTACAAATTTTAGCGTTCAACTGAATTAGACTGTCCAGCACCACCATCTACTGGTCAGACTGCACATTACAGGCAAGTGCTCTTCAACAGCGCGCAAATCCCCGCTACTCCCTCCCTTCCACGTCCTGCGAGCAGCTCTCTGCAAACCACCAAGAGACACAAAATCCCGATAATCATTCCAATCTTGGTTGCGCCGTCTGATTGCAGAAAATTGTTGTAGCTCTGACTTCCTATCTTGATTTTTTTTTTTTTAACTACGAACTCTTCTCTTAGATATTAGCTCAAATTAAGTATTTTTGTCTGCATATTTTTGGCTCTTTCAAGACTTATTATGATGAGTATCTATGGCAATGAAAGACTTGTTTACAAGGTCTCAGAAAGAATACAGAGTGTGCAGTATTCTGTGCTTCACCGAGACATGGCTGCATGAACACATCCCTGACTGTAATGTGTCTGTACCGGGCTTTAAAACGGTCCGTGCAGACCGCAGTAGACAACACAGCGGAAAGCTAAAGGGTGGTGGAATTGCAGTGCTGGAGAGACTCTTACTGGCTCACCTCAACAAGCAAGTAAACACCTTTCAGGACCCATTCCAGTTTGCATATCGTAATGGACTTGGGGTTGAAGATGCCATCATATACCTGCTCCAGAGAGCACACTCTCATCTGGACCATTCAGGCAGCACTCTGAGGGTCATGTTCTTTCATTTCTCAGTGCTTTTAATACCATTCAGCCTGCTTTGTTATGTGAGAAGCTCCATAAATTCCAGGTGGATACCTCCACAACCACCTGGATCTATGACTACCTCACAAACAGACCCCAGTTTGTGAGACTGAAAGGTTGTGTGTCTGAGATGGAGGTCAGCAGCACTGGTGCACCACAAGGAACTGTACTCTGGCCATTCCTCTTCACTCTGTACACCTCAGACTTCCAGTCCAACTCTGAGTCCTGTCATCTGCAGAAATACTCTGATGACTCTGCAGTTGTGGGGTGTATCAGGGATGGACAAGAAGCAGAGTACAGAGAACTGGTCAGTCAGTTTGTTAAATGGTGCGGTGACAATCATCTCATATTAAATAGCAGCAAAACAAAAGAGATGATTGTTGACTTCAGGAGGAAGAAGAATAAACAAAGCACTGTTTCCATCCTGGGAGAGGAGGTGGAGGTGGTGGAGGAATACAAGTATCTTGGAGTTCAGCTGGACAACAAACTGGACTGGAAATGCAACACTGACTACATCTACAAGAAAGGTCAGAGCAGACTGTACTTCTTAAGGAAGCTGAGATGGTTTAACGTCTGCACCAAGATGTTGCATATCTTCTAGAAGTCTGTTGTGGAGAGTGCAGTCAGCTTTGCAGCATCTGCTGGGGTAGTAGCATCAGAACCAGAGACTTGAAGAGAATCAACAAACTGATCCAGAAAGCTGCTTCTGTGCTTGGAGTAACTCTGGAGCCGCTGGAGCTGATTGTCCAAAGAAGAATGCTGCACAAGCTGATGAAGATGATGGAGGATTCTTCACACCCTCTCCACAACACAGTGATGAAACAACAAAGTGTGTTCAGTGAGAGGCTTCTTCAGGTCCCATGTAAGACTGAAAGATACAGAAGATCATTCCTGCCAGCAGCCATCAGCCTCCGGAACAAGACCTCCTCTAGTTATTATTATTATATACTATAATATTTCCCTTTGGGGATTAATAAAGTATTTTTCATTTCCTTTCAGAAACAACATAAAAGAGGCAGCCGCTGCTTTCCAGTGAGGAGATAAAAACAGAGATGACTAGGTGCCCAACATGTCACAAATAGCCCTGGAACAACTCACTGTCTTCATTCGCTGAACACTTGGAGAGTCACAATCAAGGCATACGTTGAACAAAAGGACAAGCTTTGATGCACTGCCATAATTTGTCTCATGAGTGGAATAATAAGAAAAACAACCAGTCCGTTTGCTCCACTGGAAAGTAGGCAAACAGAACTCTGAACGATGAAGACGTCACTTCCCCTCTGTGGCAGGAAGTAGACCTCCAAAATAATAGCCTTTTATACAATTATGGACTTGGGAAAAGTAAAATTCCTGTTCATTTGTGCAGGTGGTTATTTTGTGGAATCTTTAGTTTGTCTTCGGCTGTGGTCCATCTGCATCCCTCCCATCTCTATTCAACTTCCCCCCCTTCATCAAAGGACCCAGCCATACCACCGCATTGTGTTGCAGCAGCAGCAGCAGCAGAAGCCCTGCACATCCTTTGTGAGAGAGGACAGTCAGAGTTTTATTTCCTTTCATTTACGCTTTTCATGGTTCCCTGAGATCTAAAAGGGTTAATTCTCTCACGTCCAAAAGTGTAAATGCTAAAAGTTGGTAAAAGAACCCAGGGACAAACCTGTGCCTTATAAATTTTCTGTGTTCTTTCTGTGTGGACTTTACATGTCTCCCTGTGTACATGTGGGTTGTCTGGCTTCCTCCCCATCAACCCTTCTTTTCTATCACACTACAAACACAACTTACTCCCGCGGGGAAGAGGGCAGGGATCTTCCTACGCCTCTGCCTCCGAGGAGGCGCTCCGGATGGGGGTGGTCAAGGTGGGTGTCTGGTCAGGCTGCACGATTCTGGATAAAATGAGAATCAGGATTTTTCTGCTTAGAATTGAGATCACGATTCTCTCAGGATTTTTTTCCAATATCAATATTTATTGCAGGTATTACCGGCACATCAACAGCTAACACTGAACATAAAAACAATAAATATCTCTCTTGTCTTCTCTTACACACACAACCTCTGAATCATTTTAATAGGAACATTTATGAACAATATATTTCTGTGCATAAGGTGATGAGAGGTTGGTATGTTTCTTACAATATAAACAACAGGAGGGCTGGACATGAAGCTAGAAACTTCACACAGCAGTCCTTTGGTTAAATTTGATATTCTGACATTTAACAATGGAGGACAAAAGTGACTTATGCAATGTGGGTCTAAAGGGATTCAGAATCTCCTTTTTTAAAGTCATAACCTATTTCAATGGCAAAATAAAAAAACAAAACAAAACAAAAAACTTGTACTAAACATATTTAGGGTGGTTTTGACTCACCTTTTGTTTCTCCCACCACATTATTCCTCCCCTCCTGACAGTCACTGCTAAACAAGATGTGCTTTCAAGTCAGTTGCCTGAACACCAGAAACGTCTCCAATAACTCCAGTAAAAGTCGCTGGATTTGTCGCTGGTCGCTTTGAAGAAAAAAAGTTGCCATGGGGGTTTGGAAAGTCGTTTCCTACCAGCCGGCATCTGAGTCGCGTAGTGTAAGGATCCGCCGTTGTCATTTGTTGAGGGAGAAAGAGGGAGCACAGGTGATGTCCTGTGAGTGAGACGAACCTGCTCACAACATCTGCAGTTGTGAGTTGATCTCCCCTCCTGTCTCCCCCTGACACTTACAGAACCTGTCCAGGTCTACGTGACTCCCAGCAGCGAGTTGACATGATAGTAGAGCTTATTAACTAGATGTGGAAATGCGCCGTATTAGTCTGGAGAACTGATTTTTTTTATTTTATTTTTGGTTAGGATGCTCGTGCGCCCCTCAGAAAGGTCGTGCCCCGGCGGTCGCCCACATTGTCCAAAGCAGAGACCGTCCTGCCAACATGCGACCAACTTCCCTGCAAGCAGGACAGCAAGAGAGAAATGTATGAAACGCAGAAGGTGCAGCTGGAGCCGGAGCCAGGTGAAACCAACCAATAGAAACTCTGCTCTCATTCAGCAGCGCAGGCCCCGCCCATCAAAACCAACCAATAGAAACTCTGCTCATTCAGCAGCGCAGGCCCCGCCCATCAAAACCAACCAATAGAAACTCTGCTCTCATTCAGCAGCGCAGGCCCCGCCCATCAAAACCAACCAATAGAAACTCTGCTCTCATTCAGCAGCGCAGGCCCCGCCCATCAAAACCAACCAATAGAAACTCTGCTCTCATTCAGCAGCGCAGGCCCCGCCTATCAAAACCAACCAATAGAAACTCTGCTCTCATTCAGCAGCGCAGGCCCCGCCCATCAAAACCAACCAATAGAAACTCTGCTCTCATTCACCAGCGCAGGCCCCGCCCATCAAAACCAACCAATAGAAACTCTGCTCTCATTCAGCAGCGCAGGCCCCGCCCATCAATGCAGTTAAATTCGCAACCAAAACTTTAGAAGTTGTAACCAAATGTTTTTAGCTGTAAAGAGAAGAGGACTTATTTTTATACACAATGGTTGAATTTCTGACTTACAAACATTGGTTTTGATTGAAGTTTGAGAAGTATGCATTCTCAAATATATATATTTTAATTTTAACTTAATTCGTTTCTATCTCTACAAAAAATTTGATTCTCACTTGCATAATAAAGACACAAATTTCTCTCCATAGTTTAAAAGCTTGAGATCTTTCCACTTTTGTTTTTTCTATAACATTACGCTTATTTTTCAACATCTTTCAGCTGGTTAATTACCTTGTACAGCCCAAAGACTCTCTCAGTTTATTTCCAGTTAATGTCAATTTATTTAGACATACAAGACATACTAGACAAATATAAAATAACTGTAATCTTAAAGAAACAAAAGTCACCATATAAAGTCTAAAAGAGAATAAACAGAAACCTAAGCTTATTTAATCCACGCAATGTATATCAATTTAACAGAATCTGTTCCTCACGCCACAAACCACATCCCTCATCTTTCAGTTTATTCTTTACTTCTTCCACTGTGTCGTTGCACTTAAAAATCTCCTCAGATGATAGAATTGTGTTTCCTTTAGGAAAAGGGTTCCGCATTCATACAAAGAGTGGCTTTTATGTTGATACAAAAGCTTTAGGAAGAACAGCACACACAGCTATTTTACACAGGATTTTTATGTTTGTTCCTGTCTACACATGCTATGACATCATCCCCTTTAATGAACACGTCTTCTTCCTCACTTCCCTCTCTCATGTTTTCCTTTCCTTTGCTCTGCCTTCCTCATCCAACCTTCTCCTTATCTCCTACACCTGCACTGATCAGTAGTTTGTAAAATACATGTAAACATGTTAGATGTGCTCTGAACTCTTCCTCTACATCTAACAGTTCTTTCTAAAGTTCTTACAATTAGCTGAACTCTGTAATAATATATATTTGTCATTTAATCTCTAACCTCCTCTTCACTAAACTGTTAGAGGAAGATAATATTCTCTCTTTTCTTTCCTGATCCATCCAGGCACGTTCTGTCATATCTAACAGAATCTGCCTGAACCAGGCTTTACTGTCATCTTTTGGAGAAATGCCCGTGATCTGATTTTCAGTCTTTAATATATATATATATATATATATTCTTGTTCGTAGACATTGACTTGAGAAAATTTGCTGAATCATTAGTTAGTGTGGACAGCAATGTGTGTATATAATTTTGATGCTAGGTATAACAGATATGTGGATCCTACAACCACTTGCCACGGGACTTGCCATTATATAAGCAAACTTACACACACACTGATTTCTGTGTGAATGGCCGCTATGGCCCCCTGATGTCACCCAAGCCAGCCAATCACACGGTTTCACCCATGAAAAGAGTCACCAAAAATAACAAAAAATCCCCTACAATATTTCCACACAACTCTCCAGAGAATAGCAGGTCAGACTTTTAATTCCCCTTATGGAGAGTGAACCAGTCCACACATTAATTTTTCTTTTTTTTTTTTTCTGTTCCAACTTTTCCATCTGATACATGCTCATAAAACTTCTTTCTGGAAACCCACATTCTTCACACCAGAATGTTAAAAAATTTACTTACGTCTTCACCATATTTCTGCTTTATAAACCATAATACAATCTGGTTTAGGTTGCTCCTCCTTTCCCCCAAGATTCCCCGTTGTTACCTAGTCTTATATTTCTGCTATGTCAGTCTTATATTTCTACTCACAGGACTTCGTTTTGGAACCTGATCTGGAATTTCTACTTTTTTTTTTTTTTTTTTCAAAGTAAGCCTTAGGAGGGAGAAAAGAGTGTGAAACAGTTGACCATTAACAAAAACTGGTCCCTGTTACAGCCTGATTAGTAATTTGATCCATTCAACAATGCAGTAATTAAATTAAAAAATAATATTCTACAAATGACCTGATCTTAATTTGGAAATTTATACTTCTCACCAGACAAATCAGCAAGTGGGTGGAGATCCCACCGTGATCAAATGAAACCATTGACTGTGGCCCCTTGTCACTCTTAAAGCCTATTTGAGGTTTGAAGATAAATCTGTTTGGATTCAGGCTGCTTGCCCCTAAGTCCGGTCCCGGCGGAATACGCAAGATCCCACTTCTGACACCAAACTGTTGTAGAATTTATCTGATGAGAAATAAATCTAAAAATCCTCTGTGCTCTGTCCAGCTTATTGACAATGCCCTGTTGTTGCAAGCGAGAGGTCTGGAGAGCTCTGCCCCTGCTCAAGGTGTTACAGAGATCTTTAGGCATACACATACACAAATAACCTTTGCCTGGCAGCACTAATCAAAACAACTGCCAGCTTGAAGATAACAACAGTCAAAGCTGAAACAGGCCTTGAAAAGAACATTCAGTTTTTTGCATGAACCTACTAAAGCAAGCTTTCTGAACTACTCTAAAATATGCATATATATTTTGTGAATTTATATTTTGTACTACATAAAAGAAGCTTAATAAAGGAGTAACGTATTAAAACCACACTATGTGCATAATTTCCATCACAGAAGTGCTCTTCGAAGAGTCTTGAGCTTGCTCTTAAAAGTAGACAGGGACTCTGCAGAGCGGACAGAGTTTGGGAGATCATTCCACCATCGTGGAACAACAGAGGAAAAGAGTCTGGCTGGTGATTTAGTCCCATGTATTGGTGGTAGCACGAGGCATCTTTCATTGGTGGAACGTAGCTGTGGAGAGGGAGTGTAGGTCTGGATTAGGGAGTGAAGGTAGACGGGAGACGTTTGAGTTATTGTTTTGTAAACCAGAAGCAGAGCTTTAAATTTGATGCGTGCTGCAACCGGAAGCCAGTGAAGTGCAATTAGCAGCGGAGTGACATGAGCTCGATTGGATTGGTGTAAGACCAGACGTGCTGTGGCATTCTGGATCATCTGCAGAGGTTTAACCAGCACGCAGGCAGACCTGCCAGTAGGGAATTGCATTAATAGATGAGTGAGTGTGTTCTGTCAGGTATGTCTGATTCTCTTGATGTTGTAGAAAGCATATCGGCAGGTACGGGCAACCGAGGCAACATGGACCTTAAAGGTCAGCTGGTCATCCACCATGACCCCAAGATTCCAGGCAGCACACGTAGAAACAAGTGTGATAGAGTGGAGCTTCACACAAATCTACGGATGTAAGGATGGATTGGCTGGACAGACAATGAGCCCTGTCTTGGACAGATTGAGCTGAAGGTGGTGATCCTTCATCCATGCACAGATATCAGCAAGGCAAGCTGATATTCTCAGTGAAACGTTGTGTCGTCTGGTGGGAAGGAAAGGAAAAGCTGAGTGTCATCAGTGTAACAGTGATAGGAGAATCCATAAGAGCTTATGACTGCACCGAATGAGGAGGTGTATGAGTTATTGTTTTGTAGTGAGAAGAGAGGAGGGCCGAGCACCGACCCTTGAGGCACCCCTGTTTTCAACTCGTGATCTGGATACTTCTCCTCGCCAGGATACTCTGAAGGATCTTCCTGAGAGGTAGGACGAGAACCAGGAGAGGACAGATCCAGAGATGCCGAGCTCAGAGAGTGGAGAGGAGAATCTGATGGTTCCCTGTGTCAAAAGCAGCAGACAGGTCCAGCAGGACCAGGACTGAGGACTGACCAGTGGATCTGGTCCAGCAGGACCAGGACTGAGGACTGTTCCGTGGATCTGGCAAGCCGGAGGGAATCGGTAACAAACAGGAGAGCAGTTTCAGTGGAATGGTCTTGCCTAAAGCCAGACTGATATGGATCAAAAAGGTTTTCATCATGGAGGAATTGGGAGATTTGGCTGAAGACTGCACGCTCTAGTAGTTTAGATAAGAAATGCACCAGTGAGACCAGCCGGTAGTTTCCAACCTGGGCTGGGTCGAGTGTGGGTTTCTTCAGCAGCGGGGTGACCCGAGCTTGCTGGAAGACAGAGGGAAAGACCCCAGATTCAAGAGATGAGTTGATAATATGAGTTACTGCAGCTTTGATTGTAGGAGAAATGCTCTGCAGGATGTCGGTAGGGACCGGATCAAGTGCACAGGTAGTGGGTTTAGAGTTTTGTAGAAGACTTCATTCTCATTCAGAGGGCAGAAAGAGCAAAATGAAGCACCACTAGCTGGATGTGGTGGACTGAGCTGGTCAGGCTCAGAGAACTGATTACTGATGGTAGCAACCTTTTCAGTAAAACAGGAAGCCAACATGTCTGCAGTCAGCGTGGCGGGAGGCTGAGCAGCTGCTGGAGAAAGAAGACAGTTAAAGGCCATGAACAGCTGCCGTGTGTTAGGAGCATTGTGGATCTGGTTCTGATAGAAGTCTATCTTGGCAGCCGTCAGGCTGGATGTGAAGACTGAGAGCTGAAGTCGGTACTCTGACAAGTCAGTGAGTTTATTGGATTTGCGCCACTTTCTTTTTGCTGCCCTGAGACCTGCTCTGTGACGTCTTAGGACCTCAGTGAGCCATGGACTGGGATGATTTAGTCTGGCTGGTTTAGACAGCAGAAGACAGAGTTTGTCCAGAGAGGAGGCAAGAGAGGAGCAGAGTGTTTCTGTAGCCTCATTAACAGACAGGAAGAAGTCTTAATCAGAGGGGAGGGTAGAGTTAACTTCATCAGACAGCTGTGCGGGGCTTAGAAATCTCAGGTTTCTGTGGTAGGAAACCGTCCTCGGAACCTCTTTAGTGCCATGAGAGAGAAGGGCTGAGAATGTGACCAGGAGGTGGTCTGAAAGGTGCAGCGGAGTGACAGACAGATCAACTGTGGACCAGTTTCTGGTCAGTACCAAGTCAAGAGCATTGCCGGCTTTGTGTGTTGGAGGAGTCTGGACCAGCCTAAGATTCAATGAGGTGACGAGGTTCATAAAGTCATTGGCCTGAGTTTTGCCAGTGTGAATATTTAAGTCTCCCATGACAATTAGCGGGGTCCATCATCAGGTATGTCAGAGAGTAACACGTCCATCTCAGAGATAAAGTCATTCATATTGCCTCCTGGAGGGCGATAAATGACCAGAATGTATGTATTGGTAGGTGCAGAGACCTTTATTGCATGATATTTGAGTGCCGAGTAGGAAGCCATGGGACAGAGAGAGGTAAAGTTCCATGTTTTAGGAAGCAGGACGCCCGTTCCACCTCGTCCGGCAGAGCGAGGTGTCTGGGTGAAATCTGCGTTAAGGGAGAGGACAGCTGGAGTAGCTGTGTTTTCTGGACGGATCCAGGTCTCAGTCAGGACCAGGACCTGAATGTCTTGAACGCTAAATTGTATCATACGTTTTAACCAGGGGCACCAGAACACACGAGGGCACTTATCCGCTACAGAGCCGAAAAAGAGGAGTTTATTGTTTACGCTCCTGTTCTTGGACAAATTTCTGTTAAAAAGCCTCTATTAAGTTATAATTACATAAAGATGTTACACGTGCAATTCCCATGTTGTGAATACAATGTCTGCAAAACAATGTTCAAGGGACAGTAGTTCCCATTTATGCAGTTTACACAGCATTTACATTTTTATACAATTACTACTACAGTCTGTATTTATATCTACATTTAAAAAAAAAAAAAAATCAAGTTATGCATTTGTATCTCATAGACAACTTGTATCTGACCCTTGTAATGGAATGCATTGGGCTGATGAAAACAAACAAACAATTTCTACTTTCGATACAGAACATTCATAAAAGAGGTGTGGTTGGAAGGAAAGGTGACTGGCCAACAAGCAGACAAGAAATGGGAGATATACCGATTGCCCAGATACAGAAAGTTGCACGGCTGACGACAGCGGCATCTGGGAAAACAATCACTCGTCGCCTCTGTTTGCGTAGCAGCTAGAGTGCCGCAGCTTGATGACGTCGTCACGGTGGAGTGGTGTCCCATCTCTTAGGGGAACATTTTCACCACTTGACACTTACCCCTCCACTGGGGGGCCGAGGGCTAGGGCTAGGGGAAGGGGTAAAAGATAGAATTGAGACTTAGCCTTAGAGTATTGCATTGTCTGTGGGACACACGCCTTGGTCTGTACCCATATCAGATGTGGATGGGTTGGCCTTTGCTCAGTGGATTTCTCTGCTAAGCGTGGCAAAAACCTGACCTTACTTATCATTCCAAGAAAGCGTTGCCTCTCAGAAATGTGGACAGGCTCCTTCATGGTTGTCACAACATTGACTTTACTGGGTCCAGATTGACTCCAGATGACTGAATGATCTGACCTGGAAACTTTAGTTTTTTAAAATGCACATTTGTCATTCAGTGTCACACCTGCATCATGCAGACGTGTAAGCGCTTGCCTTAGCCTTTCATCATGTTGGTTTTGATCCAGCCCCACATGAGGACATTATTCTTTCAGCACATGACCCCCTCCAAACCCTCCAGAATGTGTTGCATGAGTTTCTGGAAGTGTTCTGGTGCTGAAGAGAGTCCAAAGCACAGTCGATTATGGCAATAGTGTCATGGTTTGCTGTGTGAATTTGAGTTGCAGGTTTCCGTGGGAAGTCAGGGCAGAGTCTGCCCAGTCGGAGGCAAGTTCTTACCCCAAAGATCCTTCCGATTGCGGCTGGTGGGACATTACCGGCTCTACCTACAGCTGAAGGTCAGACTGAACCTATGCAGGTAGATGAGCTGGGTTGACGCTGGAGGAACGCCAACACCAGTTGCGGAATCACTTGTGCTTTTACTGCGGCTCCCCGGCATCTCATGTCCAGTTGCTGGTTGCAGTCAAAAGACCACATCGGCCAGTAGAGGCAGGACTACTGGTGGGCGGGATTCAGCAACCAAGCCCTCTATGTTGTGTTCTACCCGTAACTCTCTCGTTGGATGGAACAGACCACCAGTTTCAGACCTTAATTGACTCAGGAGCTGAACAGAACCTCATGGATCCTACTATGGCTGGCTGGCTTTGCACAACCCTCATATCATTTGGACTAAGAGCTGCCTGAAAAGTTGGAATCTTTTCTGTCTGTCTAACTGTTTGAAGTTGGCTCGTCAACCTGCTAGTGCACCAGATAGTCTTCCTGAACAACCGGTGGACTTATCTACCATCCCACCAGCATACCATGACTTAGGTGCAGTTTTCAGCAAGGCTCAGTCTCTCCCACTGCACCGGCACTATGAATGCACTATAGATCTTCTCCCTGGAGCATCTCTTCCTTGAGGTACACTTTTTAACCTGTCCAAACCTGAATGAGAGGCCATGGAGAACTACATTCATGAATCTCTAGATACAGGTCTCAAGCCTCCCTCCTCCCTCCTCTCCCGTAGGGGCAGGGTTTTTCTTTGTGCAAAAGAAAGACAAGACCTTGTGCCCACGCATTGATTATTGGGATTCAACAACATTACCATCAAGAATAAATGTCCTCTACCTCTGATCACATCTGCTTTCGAATCGATTCAGGGGCCACAGATTTTCACTAAATTGGACCTCTAGAATGCATGTCACTTGGTCAGGATTTGTAAGGGGGATGAGTGGAAAACGCCCTTTAACACTTCTCTCGGACATTTTGAATATCTCGTCATGCCTTTTGGACTTACGTTTTCTTGGCTTTTCTAAATTTTATCTGCGTTTCATCAGAAATTATAGTATGGTTGCTGCTCCTCTCACCAGGTTGACCTCTGTCAAGATTCCATTTTCCTGGACTCTGGAGGCGGATCAAGCTTTCTGCCATTTCAGTTCAGCCAGACCCTTAGCGACAGTTCGTCCTGGAAGTGGATGCCTCTGAGACTGGAATTGGTGCCGTCTTGTCCCAGCGATCTGGTAAGGAAGACAAATAACACCCCTGTGCCTTTTTTTCTTCAAGCGGTTGACCACTCTGAACAGAACTATGATGTTGGCAATAGAGAACGTCTAGCTGTAAAACTCTCTTTGGATGAATGGAGACACTGGCTGGAGGGGGCCAAACATCCTTTTCTAGAATGGACAGACCACAAGAATCGTGGCTATTTGCAGAGTGCAAAGAGATTGAACTCCCGTTGAGCCTGTTGGTCTCTGTTCTTTAATCGTTTTGATTTAGCTATTTCCTATCACCCTGGGTCCCAGAACACTAAGCCTGATGTCCTGTCCAGGCGAAATGCTGCCAAGGAGTCCTCTGATCCGGCACGCATTCTTCCTTCTTCAGTGGTGCTTGGTGGGGTATTGTGGCATGTGGAGGATCAAGTATATCGGGGATTGCACTTGGACCCTGATCCTCAAGAGGGACCTCCCCCAACTGATGCTATGTGCCCATATCTGAGTGTTGTGTAGTTCTACACTGGATCCATTCTTCTAAGTTTGCGTGTCACCCAGGAATTCATCGGATCATCACATTGGCTCAACGATATTTCTGGTGGCCATCTCTGGAATCCCATGCCAGGGAATGTGTGTCTTCCTGTCAAGTCTGTGCATGGAATAAAACCTCCAATCAGCCCCCTTCGGGACTTCTGCAGCAGCTAGAAGCTCCCGGCCGACCCTGGTTTCATATCTCATTGGATTTCATCACTGGTTTGCCTCCATCTCAAAACAAGACAGCCATCCTTACCATAGTTGACTGCTTTTCCAAGGCTACCCATTTCATTCCCATGGACAAGCTGCCCTCATCATCCAATACAGCAGAGCTCCTGGTAAACCATGTCTTCCGACTCCATGGCATTCCTACGGAAATGCGGTCCCCTGTCATATCCGACAGGGAACCACAGTTTGTCTCCAGGGTTTGGAAGGCCTTTTGCGCTGCCCTGAGTGCCAAGGTTTCCCTGAGCTCTAGCCACCATCCTCAGTCCAATGGGCAGACAGAATGACTCAGTCAGGAACTGGAGGCTGCTCTGTGTTGTGTCGCGTCTGACAATCCTACTTGGTGCCGTCATGTGGGCTGGATCGAATATGCCCACAATTCTCTGTCCATATCTGTTACAGGTTGTTCTCGATTTGAAGCCTCCCTTGGCTACCAACCTCCATTGTTTCCCACAGAGGAACATGATCTGGATGTACCCTCCATGCAACATCATCTCCAGAGGGCTCAGCTTGGGTGGACGATGACCCTGCTCCGTACCGCAGGACTCAACAAGTGCCTGGCTGATAGCTTCCATCATCCTGCTCTTGTGTATTCGCCTGATCAGAAGTTGTGGTTGTCTGCCCGTGACATTCCGTTGAAGGATGTTCACCCTAAACTTCCCCTAGCTTCATTGGTTCCTATGAGATCACCTCGTTGGTGGGCTCCTCGGCTGTCCGTCTTCAACTCCCGTTTCCGGTCTGTGTCCATCCCACGTTCCATGTGTCTCGGATCAAGCCTGTATTGTCCAGTCCATTGTGCCTTCCTGCCAGGCCCCCTTCACCCGCCCAGATCGTTGGGGGTGCTTCTGCTTATTCGGCACCGGGGTCGGGGTTTACAGTATCTGGTGGACTGCTTGGGCAGTCAAGAGGATCAGCAAGAGGAGTGTTCTTGTGTTTCTTGTCACTTCTTTCTGGACTCCTCCCCGGTTGCTGCTTTCTGCCACTCCCGACGCCGTGTGCCTCTTGGGTCGCCTTAGGGTGTCCCTTGAGATGGGGGTACTCTCTTGGTTTGCTGTGTGTGTTTGGGTTTGTGCAGGCTGTCGTGGGAACTCGGGGCAGAGTCTGGAGCTTCAATTGCCACCACCGGCAGCTCATCTTCCTGGTTGATTATCCTGTTCTACAGCCTGCTATTTAAGGACAAGCTGGAGCTCCAGTCTTTGACAGACTGTCTGTCTTTACTGCGTGGTAATCAGGCCAGTTCCAGTGCTTATTTTGTGACTCATAGCTACATAATTCATTTTGTTTTTCTCTGTGTTTCCAATAAATACTTCATTCACTTCACCATCTATGAGTTCTGCTTTTGGGTCCACCCGTCCACCCCGGTCTTTGGCCATTACAGAAAGGAGTGATAAACATTGTAAGTAGAGACAAATACTTGGAAAGAGGAATCTTTGAGAAAAACCTGCATTGGCATCTAGCTTAGAAAATACTTTGGCCCCTGAAAGCTGTCCCAGTGTTTTTATTTTTGAATGAGTGAGTGATTTGAGTTGAGTGAGGGTATGTCGTTCAGGTTTTGAAACTACCACTATTGGAGCACACCATTCAGTAGGCTGCCCCACCTGAGAGATGACACCTTGTTGTGCAGTTAAATCCTTCTTTTACTTTTGGGAGTAGAAGGAGAGAGATGTGCCGTGGTGTTGAGATGGAGAGGGGCTGTGCTCCCGTTTGAGTATAATGTTGTATTCCCTTTTTTATTTTTTCCAAGACTGGTGAACAGCTCAGGAAATTCCTGCTTCCCTGTCTCTTTAGAGTTGAGAGTAGCTGTATCCAACCTTACTACCAGCTGTAGTGAAATTTCTGCTTGTCTGCTCAGCAAAGCTGTATTGAATCCTTCAGCCACAAGCAGCACACGATTAAGTTGCATCCATCCATCCATCCATCCATCTATCATCATCCATCCTTCCATCCATCATCCATCCTTCATCCATCCATCCATCTATCATCCATCCATCTATCACCCACCCATCCTTCCATCCATCATCCATCCTTCCATTCATCATCAATCCATCCATCACCCATCCATCCATCCATCTATCATCCACCCATCTATCTATCTATCATCCATCATCCATCCATCCATCCATTCATCCATCCATCCACCATCCATCACCCAGTCATCCATCCTTCCATCCATAATCCATCCATCTTTCCATCCATCCATCTATCATCTACCCATCTATCCATCCTTCCATCCATCATCCATCCATCCTTCATCCATCATCCATCCATCCATCCATCATCCACCCATTTATCCATCTATCATCCATCCATCTATCACCCATCCATCCTTCCATCCATCATCCATCCATCCATCATTAATCCATCCATCACCCATCCATCCATCCATCCATCCATCCAACCATCCTTCCATCCATAGAAAAGAGTCAAGTGGTGAGAACATGTTGCACATAAACGATGTCATCATATTCACGCACATCATCATCATCATCATCATTGTCATTCATACTCCATACTCATGCATAAACATGCATGATGTGTGAACCTGATTCAGGACTAAAATGCCATGAAATCTTCTTTTGTATCAAAACTTTATTCATAAAAAAATCGAACCATTGAAATAACATTTCTATAAAAAGGACAATGGGACTATTCTACAGCGCATACAAAACCAACATATACAACATGGTGGGTTGAATCTTCATCTTCACCATCAGCAGCTTTCACTCTATACTAAATAAATAAAACTGACAAGTATGTCGCAGACTCTAAGCCAAATCTGGTTCAAACCAGTCTCAGCTTGGACATTTCTTCTACACAATCATCCATCTGTTCAATGATTCTGGAAGTGAAGAAACTGTCTGTGTGAAAGCAGATAAGATAATTTGGCTCCTTTCACCCTGATGAGATGAGGTCCAAATCATTATTTTCATTTTATGAGCTGTCAAGCTGAAGCTGTGTGAGCTGGTTTCTGTGTCAGCACAGCTCTGACCAAACACACTTCTTCCTTTCTTTCTCTCCTTTAGCTGCTTTTAATAACACTGGTTTACACAAACAAGCCAATTTTCATTTAATTCAGATTCAGTGGCATCACAGTAAAACGCTTCTGAAGTCCTGACATCACATCTGCTGGTTAAGCAGGTTTGAACCAGTTTTCCTTCCTATTTGAGGAATGGAGCTGTTTAACGGAACCTCTGGGGTCAAAGGTCAAATAGAAATGCAACTGAAAGCAATTTGAAAGCACATTTGTTGTGGTTCATTCAGGTACATCATTTTCTTTCTAGATGAAAAACTCAGTAAGTTCTCTTTAAATCCAGTTCCATGTTAAGTTATGAATGTAGATGCTCTATGTTGGTCTGCAGAGCGAGAAGACCATCCGAACTGCTGAGTAAAAAAACGTGGTCCAAGTTCTGTGTACAGTTGACCTCCAGGATTAATCTGAGTTTAGATGACGAGCAAACCGTTCTGTTTTACTTTCTGACATGGAGATAAACGTGGAAAATGTGGAAGTAAAAAAAACGCTGGTACCTGTCAGAGGATGATGCAGGTCTCTGGACGGTGTGTGTGTGTGTGGGGGGGGGTGGGGGTGGGGTGTAAATAGTGCTGTGTTTTCATAAACAAACATGAATAATAACATAAACAAGGCAATAAAGGGAAAGTAAGAAAAAACAACACTTCGGCCCTTTTTTCTTATAAATTTACATAATGTTGAAATATCACACAGTTAGAAATAATACATTTCTATGGGCACGCGAAATAAGGTAGTAATAGTAATAATAATAATTATAATATTAATAATACTAATAATAATAATAATAATAATAATAATAATAATAATGATATACTGCATGTCCTGCGATGGACTGGCGAGCTGTCCAAGGTGTACCCTGCCTTTCGTCCAAAGCCAGCAGGGATAGGCTCCAGCTTCCCCGCGACCCTGAATCGGACTAAGCGGTTAGGATGATGAATGAATAAATAAATGAATGAATGAATGAATGAATGTACTGCTGGCTGTGTCAACAAGGCATCTTTCCGTATTATTGTCCTGCTGCAACAAAACGTTTCCACACGCGTTTCCCTCAAAACCAACTTCTGTTAGGAGTGCTTGTCAGGCTGAGGAGATGGAGGGAAAGCTGAAAGACAGCTGCTTCTCAAACCGAGTCACCACATCAGGAATCAGAACCATGTTTAAATCAGGAAATATCTTGAGGAAACTTCTGGGCAAGGTGGGGGCTCAGCTGGCAGAGCTGAGCTACTGAAGGGGAGACGAGGTGAAAGGAAACATGGTGGATGATAAAGTCAAGAAGAAGAACGTTGAGGATGAGTGTGTAGTTGACAAACTAGAGGACAGCTGCGTACAAGATTTGATGAGGCGGTTAGGACAGGTATGTCGAGGAGTGTTTTTAGGACAACGGTAATCACCGTATGTTGTCTGGCTTTGTTGGTGCATGGGACGGTCTGTCTCTGAGTAGCTAAACTACACAGAATGAAACAATAATCACTGAAACAACCAGAAATTTTCAGACATGCAGCTACTTCTTACCCTGAAGACGTATCAGATGTTCTGGAGATGTTAGGGTTGGACCTGGATCAGGTAACCATTAGGTAGGTTATGATGGCGAGCAAGCTGCTGCGCCATCTTAGACACAAACATAATTTAGAGAATCCAGAATGTCTAAAAGAAAGAGCTACTTAGGGGGAACTGAATGGAGGACTTTTGTGTCAGGTATATCGTAGAAGTGTTTGCTCGCCCTACTGATGATGGACGGATATCATCCACAGTGTCAGAATGCCAACAGGAACCTGGTTCTGTGGTGTTCAGGACTGGGATCCACACACTGTGGACATGAAAATGATTGAGTTCAGTTCCTGTCTGCCAATCGGCTGCCGTCAGTGGAAAACGTGGCCAACAGTCACTACAGCAGCTTAATCTGGTGTCATTTTCACAGTAAGCCCACAATGCCACCCAACACTGATCTGTTGCACAATCGTTACTGAGGAATTTGACCAGGTTAGCCACTTTTAGCCTCATTTTCATGTTGTAGTTGATGATCTGGATGTTTTAGGCATCATGGAAACAGAGGAACTCTGTAAAATAACTGATGTTGAGGATGTACTGTTACTACCACCCTTCTTTAGATCGCATGGCTGTCTGCAGCTCCGCTTTGTTCTCTGAAAACTGCAGTCGGCTTCTCTCAGACTGCATCTGCTGTATCTCCCAGAACAAGATGATGACTTTGATCCCCATCCACCACCTGTGTTCCCTCACCTTTCCCTCCCCAGGATGCGGGACTTCCCTCCCCCATCGCCGTAGTAGCCTAGCAAGCGTGAGCCTGAATCGTAATGCTAAAAATGGTAATGAATTCCCCAGCTCATTCCTCTGAGGCCCAGCTCTCACACACAAACCACCTCTGCATATCAATCCAGCTCTCTCCTCCGGCTTTTTCCTCACAGAGACATAAAGGTCTGTAAATGCAATATGGAGACGGAGGTGATGCAGTCAGACCTGCCAAATGAATTTCATGTAAACAGCTGATTTCTCATCAACGACAGATTTTCCTTTAGAAACTATTTTGCCCTGGTCCAAGATGAGCTTTGGTGGTTTGAAAAGCTGATTGCTGCAGCAGAGAAAAGAAAGATCTTCACCCAGATGTTGTCCCAACAACCAGTCAGCTTGTCAGGATTTTTTCATTGTACACATTGCTTGCTCTTGTTTCTAACACATTTCATTAAATACCTTTTCTCTTACGAGAGAGATGGGATCATCCCAACTCATTTAATCTCCCTCTAACCAAACCCAACTTTCTGTCCTGCTGTGGTTTAACTGGCTAACAGATAGTTAGCCTTGGCATGGTAAGCTAACACTCAAGGCTTCCCTAACAGCTAATCTCTGTCTGCTTTTTAATAATTACTTGGGCTGAAACTTGACGGACTCAAAATATCCATTTTACACAAGTAAATTGAAGATGTAACTGAATTAGGCTGTAGATCACATTTCATCGACATCTTAAAAAAACACAGAACCCGACACCCAATGTAAAAATAGACTTTGTGGAATATGATTTCTTCATGTTCATCTTTTTGTTCCTTTTTCTTTTGTTTTCCTATAAAACAGAAACCCCTGAAGTAAACACAAAGAGAAGCTGGAGGTTTTCCCACATTGGCAGTTATGGTTCATAGAGGTACACGAGTGCTAAACAGAAAAATAAACAAGATGTTTGCTTTGTTCAGTCAAGCGCCTGTCATTACTGTCCATCACCGTCAAACAAAAACTCACTTTCTACCAGCTTTCATGTAACAGGCTGAGTATATGAAGGGGAACTCTAAGCAGGAGTTTAGTTTGGCAAAAGTGAAAGTTACCATTTTGTTTTTTGCAAGCCACTGAAAGGCAGAATGTTTCATGTTAGACCACGTTTCTAACATGGACGAGTGTGTTTTATAAACAAATGTTTTCTCCTCAGTTTTGCTGTCTCTATTATCATTCTTACCAGAGAACTTGGTTTGTTTCGGCGTAATCCTGACAAAGCAACCATACAACATTGTGCCTGACTTCAATAACCAACTTTATAAACCATGTGACCCCCCCCCCCCCCCCCCCCCCCCCCCAAAAATCTTCCTTATCTGATTTTTTACAAACAAATAAATTCCTGACTCAGCAGTTCCCAGACCTTTCCGTCATAACTCAGCAGTTCGAACCCCTAACCCCATCAGGTTGTGTAACAACACATCCACTCATTGGTCAGTGATGCAATCATATTGATTCAAGTTGAAAATGTGACTCGTAAAAAAGATACAGAAGACATCTGGTTTTATAATTTTTAAATTTATAATTGACTTTGTGATTGGATATCACTGGAAGCAAATCATATTAAATCAATCAGGGAACTCCACCAACTGAGGTGGATGTGATGCTCACTATATGTAACCTGACCAAGTAAAAACCAGTATGAACATGTTAAGTGATGGTCCAGATGGTCTTGTTGCACTGGTTCCAGTGGTTCCACTGGTTTGGTTTTCAGTCCATGTTTGGGTTCAGACCATCTTGAACAACCAGTTAGAAGAAAGTCACTATAATCTGTATAAAATCAAATTTAGCAGCGTGATTGTGGGAGAAGACAGAAGCTTCTCTGATGTGGGACAGGAAAGTGTGGGTCAACAGCAGTGGGAGTATACGGAGGTTTTTATACAGGCCAGTCAGAAAAGTGAGTCCAGATTATTCACAGCTTCATTTTCAGTGGTTGTTCTGTTTTAAATGCAGGAGACTGACGAGCTGTGTTATGGGAATGTTTTACTCTGTCTACTAGACTGGAAAGTAGAAATAAAAAGGTAAAGGAGTATATTCCAACAGATGGAAAGGATCATCTCGCGCTCCTACGGAGGAAGCGTCAGACACCAGTACCAAACACTGGTTTTGGTGATACTTTGGTGGCTGAGGATGTGTTTTTCCTGTCAGCTGCAGGTTTGTGTCAGCCAATTAGACATCCTGAAAATACCCAAACAAAGCTAAAAGATAAAAGAAATCTTTTTCTCAGCAGTTGCAAAGTGAGGTTCAGTCACAGTAACCGAGTTCAGGAAAACTCGATGGATGCTAATAAATATCACAAAGACAGGAAAAGGAATGGTTGAAGACTTCATATTTTTTGTCATATTCCTTTCCTCCACCCCTTTCTTCTAGACCCTTTCAGTTGAGGTGCGAGGCATTGGATTTTCCAATTTTGTGTTTGAGGTTAAAGAATGTAGAGGGGTTTCAGTTTGAACTCCTTAAGAAGCTCTTCGATGCTAATCCTGTTCTTGGAGTTATCGCTGTACGGATGCAGTGTTTAAAATCAGTCTTATTCCTTTCTGTCTGACTCCCAGACCCAGCAGAAATAAGCCCGGGCCAGAAGAAACTTTAACCAGTGACCTGGGGCATCCATAGTGACCTGTTGCCCATAGAGAATGAACAAAAGTGACACCGAGGCTTGAAGAAGTGTTTCTGAACAGGGCGAAGATCATGGGTTAGAAGGCAGAGCCGGTTATTGCGTTGAGCTGCTTCATTAGCCCCTCTAGACTGGCCATCTGCTCCGACAGGTCATCCTGCTCGTAAACCTGAAAGTGGAAAAAATACGCAGATTGACATGTTGCACCAGCATCAGTAAAAACAACAAAGGAGGGATATATTCTTAGAATGTTCTTCCATTCATTCAACAGAATTGACAGAAAATAAAGTTCCTAAATGTACCATTAAAGTCTATTTATGCTGCATGCAGAAGATGTATACGCTGACAGAGACTTCCGTCCATCTCCTACATCAGTTAACTAATTTGTCAGTTGTCAAAGGGCTTAGCTGTCTGTTCTGATACAGTAAATGGTGCAATGCGCTGGAAACCACCAGGGGCAGTGTTGAGTTGTACAGCTGGCACGCAATTAGAGAAACAAATAAGCCAGAGAAGAAGTGGAACAGGAAGAAGCCAAAAAGAACACAGAAACCAAAAAGAAAAAGCACCTAAACAAGCAGCTGGTGTTTTTGGATGGTTGTGAACAATGTCCAACCAGTGTCAGACTGTGGAAGTGAACGCGGACCTCAGCACTGCCCCCTAGTGGATGGCTGCGGAGAAGACACATGGAAGTATGAGGTGATTGCCAATGTTTGAAATGAATGTCCACAGTCAAGTATAAAGTTGCAGAAAGGATCATTGTGGGGGTGATATCCAATTCTGCTCTGGTCCTCTTAAAAACTGGGTAGTCATACTATTGCAGTTTGTACCTTATAAAGACCAGTATGATTAGTTGAAGGTACAAGACAGAATAAAAAATGAGGGTCCTGGACCCTGTGCTGGTACCAGATCTGCTGCACCAATCTGGCTATGATGTCACACTACTAACACTGGGCATTGGGGAGACGACTGGGGTTGGTCTGGACAAGTTACAGAAGTAGTTTTCACAAAGCAGGATTGTAGGAAGCACGGACAACTTTAACTAAGAAATCCATAATTAGCCATCAAATGGGACTTACAGCCCGACCATCACCTCTAAAACTACAGAGACCAGAAAGGCCGACATCTGGAAGGCATTGAAACATTATACAATTAAAAACAAGTTAACAAAAATGTTAACAATTCCTATTCAATTCATATTTACAACATTTATTCACAAATTAAACACTTTGATATATAGACCCTAAATTCTATGGTCAGCTGTGGTACTGGCAGGAAAACTCCGCTTGGGGTGTTTTTTTTAAATTAGTTTTTTAGTTTATTTTTTTATTTTGAATGAGCAAAAGAAGGAAAGAATAGAAAGTACATGTACATACCTATACATACATATGTGCATACACACACATATACACATATATACACCAAGGAATGATCATATTCACAACATTAATATTAATAACTAGAAAAATTGCTGTTCTTGCAGAACACCAGTGTGAATGCTTTCATGTGGAAACACTTGAATTGTAATGCTAAACTGTAATGCTAAAGAAGGCTGAAAGAAGCTTAAGAGAAATGTTCAAAGCAAAAACGAATGTTTAAATATGGTCAAAATGGCTGAAAGCTTAGCTGAAATAAGTTGAAGATGTTTGGAAATGGCTAAAATCTGTTGCTTGAATGGTCAGCTGAAGAAGTTGTACAGCTGAGTATAAAAGTAGAAAGTGTTAAAGCTCAAAATGGTGTTTCAAAGTGTTGAAAAGGGTTAAAGGTTGCAAAGGAGTGAAAGAAAGTTGAATGTGGTTGAAATATCCTTGTTGAAGCCTTTAGCTGAAGTAGCTATTAAGCTGAAGCAAGAAGTACAAGTGCTGAAGCTTAAATGGTGTGCAAATGTAGTAAAAAGGGTTGAAAGTTGAACTTAAATGAGTGAAAGACAGTTGAACATGGCTGAAATGTCCTTGTTGAAGTCTTTTGCTGAAGTAACTATGAACCTGAAGTAAGTACTACAAGTGTCGAAGCTTAAAATGGTGTTTAAATGTAGTTAGTACGAGTGTTGAACCTAAAATAGTGTGTAAATGTAGTAAAAGGGGTTGAAAGCTGACAGAAATTAGCAAAGGGCAATCACAGATGGTTGAAGTGTGCTAGATGAACACACAGCTAAAGTAATTATAAAGCTGGAAAGAATTGAATTTGAAACAGAAATGTAGTATATAATTAGGCAGAACAGTACTGCAGAAAGGTCAAAGGTCAACTGTAATGACAGAAGGGGACATGTCACCTGATTTATTCCAAGGATAAGACCTACATACGGGCGAAGACAGGGACAGAGATCTGGACTCTTAACAAGAGACGGTAAGGTGACAGAGAAACAAAGAGAGGACAGAGGAAAGACAGGGACTGAGATATGGATATTAACTTGAGACAGGAAGACTGATCAGGACACAAATAGGAGACAGGAAGCAGACAGAGAGGAAGATCTGTACAGTAACAGGACATAAACAGTTCCGTATTAACAGTGCTGAATCATCACCATAGACTGTATATAAAAGATGGGCGGAGCCTCCATGACGTCACCCGTAGGTTTCTGAAGAGCTGAATTGAAGCTCGGTGGGCGGTTCCTACCATCACCATCTTGGCAGGGACATGCGCGTCGTCTCGCCCAGAGAATACAAATATGGGCAAAGAGGTGGAGCTGAGAGGGGAGCTGTGAGCGTCATGGTGGATGACATCGAGTGACCTTTCTGTAGCTAAGAGCTAACCAAGCTAACCCGGAGATAACAGGAAATAACAGGAGCTAACCAGCTAACGGAGGTAAGCGGGCTAAAGTTAAGTCACGTTGTTAACCGGCTAAAAACCGCGGTTGTTCTACGTTCTTCTGACTTGAACCCGGAAGTCGGGCAGCTCTTAGCTACAGGTAGGTCAGAGTTTGCTATAATGTCAATCATCCACCCTCACGCTCACAGCACCCCTCTCTGCTCCACCTCTTTGCCCATTTTTGCCCATTTTTGTATTTTCTGGGCGAGACGACACGCATGCCCCTGCCAAGATGGTGATGGTAGGAACCGCCCACCGAGCTTCAATTCAGCTCTTCAAAACCTGTGGGTGATGTCATGGAGGCTCAGCCCATCTTTTTTATATACAGTCTGTGGTTGTGTCTGTCTTTGTGGGACTGCTTTGCATGCTAGCTTTCTTTGTTTCATAGCAACTTAGCTTATTAGGTTATGTTACGGAAGGATTGCCATTACATGCTTTAGGCTGGACTATTATTCAGTTCTAACAGTGTGATGCATTCATGTCGACAGCCTGTGGTCTGAATCTACCATTATTGATACCAAAATGTTTTCCCACATTCAAAAGAAAATGAGACCATTCTTTAAAGAACATCAAATATAATGTACAGATCTTCCTATTTTGCAGTGTTTTGGACTAAAAACATGGAGATTCGAACAGATTCAACACACATTTCATGTGAATGCTTTTAAATTTAAATGCAGTTTTTTTCCAGTTATAAGTTAGTTTACTCTTGAAAAGTGGTCAGACCATATCTTAAAGAGAAAATAGAAAAACCTCAACAACCTTCTAAATTCTACCATGGTCTGGTTGAATACTCAATTATTTTTGTCTGCAGGGTGTCCATTAAAAAGTGTTGTAGGACGCCTATAAAAAAGTTCCAGCCTGATTCTTCTATTTCATAGCGCTGGCTCAACGCTAGTTGGTAACCGTGCCAACAGAAACTCAGAACAAACGTACAGCTGTGGTGGAGTTTCAAACGGCAGGTTGGAACCAAGCCAGATCATGTCTGTGACGCAGCATCACTGTGAAAGCAGTCTGCAGGCTGATTGTGTTGGGACCTGTAGGGGTCTGATTTTCTTCAGGTGTGTCTTGACTGATTGGCTGCAGCTGTTCCTCATTCCAGTCTGGAGGATAAGACTGAGCACTGCTCTCCAGCCATAGCCAGTTTGTCTGCTTGCCAGCCGTATTGTATGGCCAACAAGTTACCTGTGTTTATCCATTGAAGAGAAGATCTAAATCTGTGTGTGTTCTTCCAGTCTCAGCCGTCCCAGAGCCTCTGCCAACTAGGGACCAAATAAAGAGAACCTGGTTGGGAAATGTAAATGTGTTATTGACTTTGTGCAGGCTCCTGCCAACTCAACAATTTCCTAAACTATTGAGCTCCACCAGTCCTGGAGAGAAGAGAATGGATCAATGTTTTGTTGTCTCATAACGTCCCAATCAGTAGTTGTCAGGGTCCTTAAACATTAAATATCCACCCCTTAAGTGTCAATATAATATACATGCTAGTATCTCTATCAGATATCATGATCAACAGCAATGTTGCATTTAATTTTAAATTGTTTGTGGCCTGCCTTCATGACCTTACTCCCTGACTTACGTAATGCAGAGTGAATGGTGGATAATATAAAAAAATATTCAGGATGGCCTTACTGCTTGATAATGGCGGCTATTAATTCCTGCAAGAAAAATTATTTTGGATCTAGCCTCTCTTTGGATCTGTCTCTAGTATTTGTCTGTATTCTCTCAGCACGTTGATGTTATTTACAATAATAAGCTTAAATATTTTTCACAGCAATTTATCATCCTGTATGCTTGAGGTGAAAATGCTTGTGACCTCTGCAATCAGCTTTGGAGTTGTCTTAATCTCCAAATACAAATTACAACTGAGCTTATGAGAGAATTTCGCCATTATTTACAGGGGAAAGCAGCAGACGACATCGTCCTTGCTTGCACTTTGTAAGTAGCAAAGCTTCTGGGAATGTGTGATGTCTGCAGCAATTCTCATTTAAAGGGAAGAAGGGAACAATCAGTAGCTGAAAGGCTGTTTTTATCTCTATTACACACAACAGTGACCTTTGGATGGATTCGTTTCATTCAGAATGAAATGATAAAAGCTGATGGAAGAAACCCAGACTGCCAGAGCATTCCCTCTTTACTTTGACATAAAAATCACAGCCTGTAGAACTGCATTCACCACGAACGGTGACCTCTTCATCTGGTTTACTGACCCAGAACAGAAGAACTTATATGAATCCTAAATGGTTGGCTGGTGGGACATCACACTGCCGACCCTCCCCGGACCTTCCTCAGATCCTGCTATCACCGTTAGCCTGCCGACCTGCGTTTAAAACCCTAAAACCTCCCGACTGGAAACCATCCAAACAGAAACAGCAGTAATCAGTCCGTCTCATACTAACACTGATTACTGTGGACTGGTCTGCGGAATTCTACTCAGACGGGTCAGCAAGACCAGAAAGAGAACCCGAAGCAGACGGATAGGAACCCGAAGCAGACCGGGAGGAAACCGAAGCAGACCGAGAGGAACCCGAAGCAGACTGAGAGGAACCTGAAAAAGACCAGGAGGAACCCAAAGTAGACCAGGAGGAACTCGAATCAGACCGATAGGAACCCGGAGCAGACCAAGAGGAACCCAAAGCAGACCATGAGGAACCCGAAGCAGACCATGAGGAACCCGAAGCAGACCAAGAGGAACCCAAAGCAGACCATGAGGAACCCGAAGCAGACCGAGAGGAACCTGAAAGAGACCGGGAGGAACCAGAAGCAGGGTGAGAGGAACCTGAAAAAGACCAGGAGGAACCCAAAGAAGACCAGGAGGAACTTGAAGCAGACCGAGAGGAACCCGAAGCAGACCAAGAGGAACCTTAAGCAGATCGAGAGGAACCCGAAGCAGACCGAGAGGAACTCGAAGCAGACTGAGGAACCCGAAGTAGACCAATAGGAACCTGAAGCAGATCGAGAGGAACCTAAAAGGGACCGAGAGGAACCTGAAGCAGATCGAGAGGAAACCGACGCAAACCAGGAGGAACCCGAAGAAGACCAAGAGGAACACAAAAAAGACCAGGAGGAACCCGAAGCAGACCGAGAGGAACCTGAAGCATATCGAGAGGAACCTGAAAGAGACTAAGAGGAACCCCAAGCAGATCGAGAGGAAACCAAAGCAGACCAGGAGGAACCCCAAGCAGACCGAGTGGAACCCGAAGCAGACAAATAGAAACCTGAAAAAGACCAGGAGGAACCCAAAAGAGACCAGGTGGAACCCAAAGCAGACTGAGAAGAACCTGAAAAGGACCAGGAGGAACCCGGAGTAGGCCGAGAGGAACCTGACGCAGACCGAGAGGAACCTGAAGCAGACCGAGAGGAACCTGAAAGAGACCGAGAGGAACCTGAAGCAGACCGAGAGGAACCCGAAGAAGATCAAGAGGAAACCAAAGCAGAGTGGAACCTGAAGAGACCAAGGAACCCAAAAAAGACCAGGAGGAACCCGAAGCAGACCAAGAGGAACCCGAAGCAGACTAAGAGGAACCTGACAAAGGCTGAGAGGAACCTGAAGTAGACCGGGAGGAACCCAAAAGAGACCAGGAGGAACCCGAAGCAGCCCAAAAGGAACCCGAAGCAGACTAAGAGGAACCTGAAAAAGGCTGAGAGGAACCTAAAGCAGACCGGGAGGAACCTGTAGCAGACCGAGAGGAACCCGAGGCAGACCGAAAGGAACCCGAAGCAGAACAATACGAACCCTAAGCAGACTAAGAGGAACCTGAAAAAGGCTGAGAGGAACCTGAAGCAGACCGGGAGGAACCCGAAGCAGACCAGGAGGAACCTGAAGCAGACCGAGAGGAACCCGAAGCAAACCGAGAGGAACCCGAAAGAGACCAGCCGAAATCTGAAGCAGACTGAGAGGAACCCAAAGCAGACAGAGAGGAACCCAAAAGAGACCAGGAGGAACCCGAAGTAGACCGAGAGGAACCCAAAGCAGACTAAGAGAAACCTGAAAAAGACCAGGAGGAACCTGAAAGAGACCAGGCAGGATCAGAAGCAGACTGAGAGGAACCTGAAGCAGACTGCGAGGAAAACGAAGCAGACTGAGAGGAACCTGAAAAAGACCAGGAGGAACCTGAAAGAGACCAGGTGGAACCAGAAGCAGACTGAGAGGAACCTGAAGCAGACTCAGAGGAACCCAAAGCAGACTGAGAAGAACCTGAAAAAGACCAGGAGGAACCCGAAGTAGGCCGAGAGGAACCTGAAGCAGACCGAGAGGAACGTGAAAGAGACCGGGAGGAACCATAAGCTGACTGAGAGGAACCTGAAGCAGACCGAGAGGAACCTGAAGCAGACCGAGAGGAACCCGAAGCAGACCGAGAGGAACCCGAAGCAGACCGAGAGGAACTCGAAGCAGACTGAGAGGAACCCGAAGTAGACCGAGAGGAACCTGAAAGAGACCAGGAGGAACCATAAGCTGACTGAGAGGAACCTGAAGCAGACCGAGAGGAACCCGAAGCAGACCGAGAGGAACCTGAAGCAGATCGAGAGGAACCTGAAAGAGACCGAGAGGAACCTGAAGCAGATCGAGAGGAAACCGAAGCAAACCAGGAGGAACCCGAAGCAGACCAAGAGGAACCCAAAAAAGACCAGGAGGAACCCGAAGCAGACCGAGAAGAAACCAAAAGCAGACTGAGAGGAACCTGAAGCAGACTGCGAGGAAAACGAAGCAGACAGAGGAACCTGAAAAAGACCAGGAGGAACCTGAAAGAGACCAGGTGGAACCAGAAGCAGACTGAGAGGAACCTGAAGCAGACTCAGAGGAACCCAAAGCAGACTGAGAAGAACCTGAAAAAGACCAGGAGGAACCCGAAGTAGGCCGAGAGGAACCTGAAGCAGACCGAGAGGAACGTGAAAGAGACCGGGAGGAACCATAAGCTGACTGAGAGGAACCTGAAGCAGACCGAGAGGAACCCGAAGCAGACCGAGAGGAACCTGAAGCAGACCGAGAGGAACCCGAAGCAGACCGAGAGGAACTCGAAGCAGACTGAGAGGAACCCGAAGTAGACCGAGAGGAACCTGAAAGAGACCAGGAGGAACCATAAGCTGACTGAGAGGAACCTGAAGCAGACCGAGAGGAACCTGAAGCAGATCGAGAGGAACCTGAAAGAGACCGAGAGGAACCTGAAGCAGATCGAGAGGAAACCGAAGCAAACCAGGAGGAACCCGAAGCAGACCAAGAGGAACCCAAAAAAGACCAGGAGGAACCCGAAGCAGACCGAGAAGAAACCAAAAGCAGACTGAGAGGAACCTGAAAGAGACTAGGAGGAAGCCGAAGCAGACCGAGAGGAACCTGAAGCAGATCGAGAGGAACCTGAGAGAGACCGAGAGGAACCCGAAGCAGATCGAGAGGAAACCTGAAGCAGACCAAGTGGAACCCGAAGCAGACCAATAGGTACCCGAAAAAGACCAGGAGGAACCTGGAGCAGACCGAGAGGAACCCGAAGCAGACTGGGAGGAACCCGAAGCAGACTGAGAAGGACCAAAAAGAGACCAGGAAGAACCTGAAGCAGACACAGAGGAACCTGAAGCAGACTGGGAGGAACCCAAAAGAGACCAGGAGGAACCAGAAGCAGCCCATGAGGAAACCTGAAGCAGACCGGGAGGAACGTGAAGCAGACCGGGAGGAACCTGAAAGAGACCGAGAGGAACCCGAAGAAGATCGAGAGGAACCCGAAGAAGATCGAGAGGAAACCGAAGCAGACAGAGTGGAACCTGAAGAGACCAAGGAACCCAAAAAAGACCAGGAGGAACCCGAAGCAGACCAAGAGGAACCAGAAGCAGACTAAGAGGAACCTGAAAAAGGCTGAGAGGAACCTGAAGCAGACCGGGAGGAACCCAAAAGAGACCAGGAAGAACCCGAAGCAGCCCAAAAGGAACCTAAAGCAGAACGAGAGGAACCTGTAGAAGACCGGGAGGAACCCGAAGCAGACTAAGAGGAACCCTAAGCAGACTAAGAGGAACCTGAAAAAGGCTGAGAGGAACCTGAAGCAGACCGGGAGGAACCCGAAGCAGACCAGGAGGAACCTGAAGCAGACCGAGAGGAACCCGAAGCAAACCGAGAGGAACCCGAAAGAGACCAGCCGAAATCTGAAGCAGACCGAGAGGAACCCAAAGCAGACAGAGAGGAACCAAAGAGACCAGGAGGAACCCAAAGTAGACCGAGAGGAACCTGGAGCAGACCGGGAGGAACCCGAAGCAGACCGAGAGGAACCCAAAGCAGACCGAGAGGAACCCAAAAGAGACCAGGAGGAACCCGAAGCAGACCGAGAGGAACCCGAAGCAGACCAAGAGGAACTCAAAGCAGACCAAGAGGAACCTGAAGCAGACCGAGAGGAACCTGAAAGAGACCAGGAGGAAGCCGAAGCAGACCGAGAGGAACCTGAAGGAGATCGAGAGAAACCTGAAGCAGCCCGAGAGGAACTTGAAGCAGACCAAGAGGAACCCAAAAAAGACCAGGAGGAACCCGAAGCAGACCGAGAGGAACCCGAAGCAGCCCGAGAGGAACCCAAAGCAGACCGAGAGGAACCTGAAGCAGACTGAGAGGAACCCAAAAGAAACCAGGAGGAACCTGTAGCAGACCGAGAGGAACCCGAAGCAGAACGAGAGGAACCCGAAGTAGACCAGGAGGAACCTGAAGAAGACCGAGAGGAACCCGAAGCAAACCGAGAGGAACCCAAAAGAGACCAGGAGGAACCCGAAGTAGAGTGAGAGGAACCCAAAGAAGACTAAGAGAAACCTGAAAAAGACCAGGAGGAACATGAAAGAGACCAGACAGAACCAGAAGCAGACTGAGAGGAACCTGAAGCAGACTGAGAGGAACCCAAAGCAGACTGAGAGGAACCTGAAAAAGACCAGGAGGAACCTGAAAGAGACCAGGTGGAACCAGAAGCAGACTGAGAGGAACCTGAAGCAGACTGAGAAGAACCTGAAAAAGACCAGGAGGAACCCGAAGTAGGCCGAGAGGAACCTGAAGCAGACCGAGAGGAACGTGAAAGAGACCGGGAGGAACCCGAAGCAGACAGAGGAACCCGAAGAAGACACGGAGGAACCCAAAAGAGACCAGGAGGAACCCGAAGCATACTGAGAGGAACCTGAAGCAGACCAGGTGGAACCAGAAGCAGACTGAGAGGAACCTAAAGCAGACCGAGAGGAACGTGAAAGAGACCGGGATGAACCATAAGCTGACTGAGAGGAACCTGAAGCAGACCGAGAGGAACCTGAAGCAGACCGAGAGGAACCCGAAGCAGACCGAGAGGAACCTGAAGCAGACCGAGAGGAACCTGAAGCAGATCGAGAGGAACCTGAAGCAGACTGAGAGGAACCCGAAGCAGACCGGGAGGAACCTGAAGCAGACCGGGAGGAACCCGAAGCAGATAGAGAGGAACCCGAAGCAGACCGGGAGGAACCTGAAGCAGACCGGGAGGAACCCAAAGCAGACCTGGAGGAACCTGGAGCAGACCAAGAGGAACCTGAAGCAGACCGAGAGGAACCTCAAAGAGACCGGGAGGAACCTGAAGCAGACTGAGAGGAACCTGAAGCAGACCGAGAGGGACATGAAGCAGACCGAGAGGAACCCAAAAGAGACCAGGAGGAACTCAAAGCATACTGAGAGGAACCTGAAGCAGACCGGGAGGAACCCGAAGCAGACTGAGAGGAACCTGAAGCAGACTGGCAGGAACCTGAAGCAGACTGGGAGGAACCCGAAGCAGACCTGGAGGAACCTGAAGCAGACCGAGAGGAACCCGAAAGAGACCAGGAGGAACCCGAAATAGGCCGAGAGAAACCCAAAGCTGACTAAGAGGAACCTGAAAAAGACCAGGAGGAACCTGAAGCAGACCGAGAGGAACCTGAAGCAGACTGAGAGGAACCTGAAAAAGACCAGGAGGAACCTGAAGCAGACCGAGAGGAACCTGAAAAAGACCGGGAGGAACCAGAAGCAGACCGGGAAGAACCTGAAGCAGATTGAGAGGAACCCGAAGCAGACCGAGAGGAACCTGAAAGAGACCGGAAGGAAACCAAAGCAGACCGAGAGGAACCTGAAGCAGATCCAGAGGAACCCGAAGCAGCCAGAGAGGAACCAGAAGCAGACCGAGAGGAACCCGAAACAGACCGGGAGGAACCCGAAGGAGAGTGGGAGAAACCTGAAGAACCTGAAGCAGACTGGGGAAACCCTTAATCGTAAGACCAGGGACTTGTTTGAATCCAAACCAGCAGGTTAAATCATAAAACCAGTACCTGGGCTGGACCACAATGAGTTGGTTGAGCATTTAGGATCACATCGCCACCATTCCACGACATCAGTGAGGTAAATCAAAGTCCTGGACCCAGTTTGGATTTTAAACAGTGGGTCAACTAAGAAACCAGGACCCAGTTTAGACACAGGAACAGGAACACCTGATCATCTAAGGGGTGGTGTAATAGCTACTTGATGTTTTAAAAGCATTCTTCAGCTGCAGAACACAATAACTAATGTGAACATAATGTGACACTGACAGAACATTATGTGAATTCTCCTTGCAGACTAGGCATACTGGCCCAGTAATGTATATGTACATGATGGACAGGCCAGGGGGCTGATGGGAAAAGACTGGATTGATAAAGACAGAACATCGGACAGACCTGATGACTTTTAACACCTGTCCTTCCGAGTCTACAGGTTACGATCACCACCAAGTGGTGTCTGCTTTACCACTGCTGGGTAAAGTAAAGGGAGATTACCCCGAGTTTACCCCTTGAAGGTTGGAGGCTCTTTCAGCTTCCTTAGAGGCACCACTTGGACTTGTGGCAAGTACATATATCAGATAGTATAGATGCAAACCTTAGCCCAGTACATGGAGTATGAACATTTGACACCCCAGCGGCACATAATGCAACAATCGCAGTGTCTACACATGATATGATATAGCTGCTGACTGCCACAGAGAACAAGGCAAGGAGCTGGAATATCCAAGTCTCAAAGTGACATGGATGTTTATTAAGAACTGCCAATCCAAGGAGCTTGCTATGACTTTCAGATTTAAGACAATTAATAAAAGGGACTGCGGTCAAAGTCCAGGAAGTGCTGGATGAGTACCACACTGGGAACGGTCAGAGAGATTTGAGACATGGGCCCCACCTCCCGTGGACTCGCCATCTGTGGGAGGACCCGTAGGTTTCCGGTGCAATGTGAGCTGGGTGACAGCAAAAGGCCAGGACCCTGCACATTGGGGTTTATCCCGGTGGACGAAAGGGTGTTTCCCTCTGCCTTCGGGTGGGGGGACGGGTCCTGACTGTTGTCTGTGCTTATGCACCGAACAGCAGTTCAGAGTACCCACCCTTTCTGGAGTCCTTGGAGGGAGTGCTGGAGGGTGCTCCTTCTGGGGACTCCATTGTTCTGCTGGGGGACTTCAATGCTCACGTGGGCAATGACAGAGACCTGGAGAGGAGTGATTGGGAGGCATCCCCCCCCCCGACCCCCACCCCCTCTGAACCCAAATGGTGTTTTGTTATTGGACTTCTGTGCTCATCATGGATTGTCCATAATGAACACCATGTTCTAACATAAGAGTGTCCATATGTACACCTGGCATCAGGACACTCGGGTGAAGAGGGGGCAGCTGTCAACTGATCACCACCTGGTTGGGGAGGAAGCCGGTCAGATCTGGCAGGCCCAAACGTGTTGTGAGGGTCTGCTGGGAACGTCTGGCTGAGTCCCCCGTCAGAGCGAGCTTCAACTCCCACCTTCAGCAGAGCTTCAACCATGTCCCGAGTGAGGCGGGGGACATTGAGTCCAAATGGGCTGTGTTCCGTGCCTCTATTGTTGGGGCAGCCAGCCGGAGCTGTGGCTGTAAGGTCGTTGGTGCTTGTTGTGGCGGTAATCCCAGGACTCGTTGGTGGACACCAGCAGTGAGGGATGCCGTCAAGCTGAAGAAGGAGTCCTATCGGGCCTTCTTGGCCTGTGGGACTGTGGAGGCAGCTGATGGGTACCGACGGGCAAAGCGGCATGCAGCTTTGGCTGTCGCCAAGGCAAAAACTCAGGTGTGGGAGGGGTTTAGCGAGGCCATGGAGAAAGACTTCCGGACGGCTTCGAGGCTGGGTGAGAGGGGTCCTGGAGAGGAGGGTTCATCGGATAGTCAAATCTCGGATTGAGGAGGAGCAGTGTGGTTTTCGTCCTGGTCGCGGAACAGTGGACCAGCTCTATACCCTCTTTGGGGTCCTGGAGGGGGCATGGGAGTTTGCCCAACCAGTCTACATGTGCTTTGTGGACCTGGAGGAGGCATTTGACCGTGTCCCCCGGGGGGTCCTGTGGGGGGTACTCCGGGAGTATAGGGTACCGGACCCCCTTGTGCGAGCTGTCCGGTCCCTGTACGACAGGTGTCAGAGCTTGGTCCGCATTGCCGGTAGTAAGTCGGATTTGTTTCCAGTGAGCATTGGACTCTACCAAGGCTGCTCTTTATTACAGATTTTGTTCGTAATTTATATGGACAGAATTCCTCGGTACAACCTAGCCAGCTTGGGGGATCCAGCTTGGTGGCCTCAAGATTTGGTCTCTGTTTTTTGCAGATGACGTGGTCCTGTTGGCTTCATCTGGCTGTAATCTACAGCTCTCACTTGAGCGATTCGCGGCCGAGTGTGAAGCGGCTGGGATGAGAATCAGCACCTCCAAATCTGAGACCACGGTTCTCAGCCGGAATAGGGTGGATTGTCCTCTCTGGGTCGGGAGTCAGGTCCTGCCTCAAGTGGAGGAGTTTAAATATCTCGGGGTCTTGTTCACGAGTGAGGGAAGGATGGAGCGCGAGATCGACAGACGGATCGGTGCAGCGTCTGCAGTAATGCGGACTCTGCGCCGGTCTGTCGTGGTGAAGAAGGAGCTGAGCCAGAAGGCGAAGCGCTCGATTTACCAGTCGATCTACGTTCCTACCCTCACCTATGGTCATGAGCTGTGGGTTGTGACCGAAAGAAGGAGATCTCGTATACAGGAGGCTGAAATGAGTTTCCTCCGCAGGGTGGCCGGGCTCTCCCTTAGAGATACGGTGAGGAGCTCAGTCATCCGGGATTATATCTCTCGGCTGGCCTGGGAACACTTCAGGATCCCTCTTGAAGATCTGGAAAATGTGGCTGGGGAGAGGGAAATCTGTGCAAATCTGCTTAGGCTGCTGCCCCCACAAACCAACCTCAAATAAGCAGTAGAAAATAGAGGGATGGATCAATAAGCCTTAGAGAAAGAGGATGAAGGTCTTTGCTTGTGTAAAAGTGTCTCTGTGCAGACTTACATTGGTTGCTGAATCTTCTGGAAGCATTGTTCCTCCTTCGTCCTGTATGTCTGGAGCTGTAGGTACTGAGACGGGCAGTAGCGGAGAACGAGCCTTACTGGCTTGACCCAGAGAAGCCGTCTTCACCTGGGGCTTCGGAAGGCTGGCACCTGGACAAGACAGGAGACATGTCAGTCGTGGACAGTTTTTATCTTCAACTGATTCTCCCTCTTTTACATGACAGTTTCCATGTTTGCTGCTCTGACAGAGCTTTGTGAAGATGAAATCATACAGCAGCTGAAATAACCAGATGTCTCCAGAACGGGACGTCCACTGTGAATGATTGATCATAATGATGGCTTTAGATACAACAGCCCAAGTGTAATCACTGATGTTAATGACAGAAGGGGTGAGAGTAATCAGAACAGCTTGTATGAAAGACAAATTTCATCAGCCAAGTTTAAACTGTGGGTTTAAAATAATCCATGATTTAAAGCAGAAAGTGTGAAGATAATCACAAAGATCGTGATGATTCCAATCAAGGACATCTTTAGACCATGACTCGCTTTATTAGAAACTTTTAGAGGTCACAATGTGATTGAAGTTGGAGATGGAAAAGTGGACATTGCGTACATCCCAAGTCCAACACGCCAAGACGAGATGTTAAAAGTAATGTAAACATGAGAATGGTGGGTACAGACAGAAAATATAATATATTATGCTGTTATGTTATATTATATTATTCATTCATTCATTTTCCGAACTGCTTATTCCAATTCAGGGTCGCGGGGAAGCTGGAGCCTATCCCAGCTGGCTTTGGGCGACAGGCAGGGTACACCCTGGACAGCTCGCCAGTCCATCGCAGGGCCACACACACGCTCACACTCACTCCTAGGGGCAATTTAGAGTGACCAATTAACCTAACATCATGTCTTTGGATGGTGGGAGGAAGCTGGAGAACCCGGAGAGAACCCACGCATACACGGGGAGAACATGCAAACTCCACACAGAAAGGCCACTGACCAAACCAGCCAAGGATTGAACCAGCGACCTTCTTGCTGTGAGGCCACAGTGCTAACCACTGCGCCACCGTGCAGCCCATATTATATTATATTATATTATATTATAATTATAATTATAATTTAATATAATATTTTCTTAAACATATGTTCTACTATCTTGAATGCGTGAGTTACATCAGGAATCCTCAATCCAAGTTCTGGAGGACCGGTGTCCTGCAGGTTTTCCAGGTGTCCCTGCTGCAACGCACCTGATTCAAATCACAGTGTTTAGCAAACATGAGCAGAGCTTTTCTGAGTCCGAGTTTTCCAGCAGGAACATCTGAGAAGCCTGCAGGAAGATGGAGGCGATGGAGTTATTGATCAGGGGAAGATGGAGGCGATGGAGTTATTGATCAGGGGAAGATGGAGGCGATGGAGTTATTGATCAGGGGAAGATGGAGGCGATGGAATTATTGATCAGGGGAAGATGGAGGCGATGGAGTTATTGATCAGGGGAAGATGGAGGCGATGGAGTTATTGATCAGGGGAAGATGGAGGCGATGGAGTTATTGATCAGGGGAAGATGGAGGCGATGGAGTTATTGATCAGGGGAAGATGGAGGCGATGGAGTTATTGATCAGGGGAAGATGGAGGCGATGGAGTTATTGATCAGGGGAAGATGGAGGCGATGGAGTTATTGATCAGGGGAAGATGGAGGCGATGGAGTTATTGATCAGGGGAAGATGGAGGCGATGGAGTTATTGATCAGGGGAAGATGGAGGCGATGGAGCTATTGATCCTGAGAAGAGTTGGAAGTAAAGACAGTTGGAGATGAAAGGGATGTTTCTGGAGACGCGACTTCTCTGGAGGGAGACAGACAGCGTGATGTCTGCGTCATGCAGGACAGTTTGGACTTTCTTTGTGTTTCCTTCTGTCTGACTAGTTTCTGTACCGACTCCGTAGCAGCTAGCTGCTGCATTATCCAGCAAAATGTCCGGTTTATGTGATTATTTATGTAAAAATAGCAACCGATACCCATGTCCAATGTTGTTAAGCTATACACACATCATCTCTTCAAGGCTTTGAGCGGATACAAATTTAACATTTTCTCAATATAAATGAATGGGAATGAACAATGCAGCCTCCCAGGAAAAATAAAACATAAAAACAAATTCTGACTCATCAACAAATTCTTTAAATATTAAATACATATTTAATATTGATAAAAACTGTTTGTTTACCTTTCTGAAAATATGAATATCTTCATCACCATGGTTGCCGTGTGTGTGTGTGTGTGTGTGTGTGTGTGTGTGTGTGCGTGTGTGTGTGTGTGTGTGTGTGTGTGTGTGTGTGTGTGTTGGGGGGGTAGAAAAGCTGTATCAGGATCAGTCAGCTGTGTTGGAGCAGGGATACATGGAAAACCTGTGGGATTGCAGCCCTCGCAGGAGCAAACTGAGTACCCCTGAGCTCCATATGGAGCTGAAGTATCGTTGTGTTGCACCAGGATATATCTGGGACTTGCTTTGCTTTCACACTGCAGCGTACACCAGCAAGAGAATATCACAGGTTGATATCTTCATAACTTCCATTGGCCAGGATGCTTCCCGGACACCTCCAGTGACATGTTCCCAGCATGCCCCAGTGGGAGGAGGACCCAGGGCATGCTGATAGGACTACCTAAAAGAACATGTCAAACTGTATGTAGCAACGCTGACTACAGGCGGCGTACGTACAGAAAACAGGAAATGCGGCGCTAAAAAACTTCACGATTTACAAAGCAGTGCGCACGCACGTCCCACGCCTGTTTCCTTCATAAATCAGGATCAACACTAAATGTTGCGCATGTGAGGGAACATCTTGTCACGCCCACATGTTGGCCATAAAAGGTCAGGCCGACGCCCTGATAATATTAATCCATCTCATTTCCATGACGGTTCTGCAGGTAAAAAGAGGAATTTTCTGGAAAATGAGGAAGAAATTCTAACAGATAAAGTTGTAAAATGTAAAAGTATTTTATCTGGTGGAGACGGGATGGACATCACCACCACCAGAAGGAGGTCAGCAGGGGACAGATGCTGTCAGCGTCTCATCAGACCACCGGACTTATCCAGAAAGGACAAATAAAGTGGTCAGACAATAAAATGTAGGGAGAAAGTGCATCTTGGTCCACAGGAGGAGGAAGGGGGGGGGCGCTGCCCACTCCCACAGATTAGAAGCTGGCGGGAAAATGAAGGAGTCCAGAGATACGCTGGAACAAAATGCTCCAGATGATGCTGGAAGTGCTTCATTCCGTTGTTTCAGATTATAAAATGAACGGACATAAATGAGACGTCTCTGACTCCAGTTTATTTACTGGGAACATACTGGTGTTCCTGTGTGTCCCAGCTGGGTTGCAGCGCTGCAGATGTGGTCGGAGAGGGGGGGCAGTGGTTCCACCTTGTGTCCTAGCTGCGGTGTCCTCGCAGAGGAACCAATAATCACTATGAAGGAGGAGGTGCAGGAGATGGAGAGGAATAAACACCACCCTGACAGAAACCACACTAAAGATAAACTTGTGAATAAATGAGAATCCTCCACCTCTGATGTGTTGCATCACTTCTAGACGTAAAGCAGCAGCGTTTGGTTCCAACGTGAGAGGATGATTGACAACACAATCATTCAGATTGGATGATTGATCAGGTGAACGCAGGTGAAGCGCTGACGCCATTTAGTAGCATGTTATGTAGCGTCTCCACTATCTGCAGACATCTGCAGCTGTACAACAGGTTTCCTCCTGGGCATGGAGGCACCTCCACCTGCCTCCACCTGCCCGATGGCCGCTACACCACGTCTGGCTGTGGAGAACATAGTTCTGTTCCTCTGCTCTGGGTTGGGAAAAGGAGTGAGGGTTAGGGTGAGTTTTTTGCAAATGCTGTTAATATCCAACATTCTGCATAAAGGTTTATATTTGATTTTGAACAAATGTCTCAAATTTCACACCATTTCTTTGGTTTTATTTTCTGCCTTTGGTGTCGCCGTTTCCCGTTTCTCCAGATGTTGCCGTACGCCGGGGTCAGAGTTGGCGTGGAGGTCGGGACGTTTTCCCGCCAAGTCGTGTTTTGATTAATCCCAAAAGTTGACTATAATTGGCGTACGCCGGGTTTGATGCGACAGCTTCGTAGATGAGGCCCCTGGTCTGGAAATGCCTTGGAGACCCCACAAGAGCTGAAAGAAGGGGTCAGGAAGAGGGAGCTTGAGATTTAAGCTGCTGCTCCCACAACCCAACCTGAGACAAGATGATGGATCCAATCCTAATCCACTGAATCAATATATCTTTCTGTCACCAAACAGAAGGGGTGTTATGATTAACACCCCTGCATACTGGGGAAAGGATCTGGCGTCAAGAAGAAGTGACCACTAACAACCCAGCACACACCAACAACACAGGAGGTTCATTTATCCGATGCCTTGCTGTTCACCTAACCTTTAGTCTGTCCAGGTCTTTGTCTGGACTTCCTTCATCCACCTCACTCTCTTCTGGAAACCGTAAAGCATGAAATGATCTCATTAACTTCACAGATAGCTCCGTCAGACCCCAACAGACACTACAAACTTCCCCTACAAGCAACACCAGATGCTGCTGCACAGAACTCTCATTTTATCTGGCCTAAAGGGGATGAAGAGGAGACGGAGAGAGAGGCCGCGTTGTGTTGGGGGGGTAGATGGGGTAGGGGGGGTAGGGGGTGAGTCTGGCCGTTGGCCACACCTGGGACAGATGTGCTCGGCCACCAGTTACCAGCTCAATGTGTGTGTCCCAGGCTTGGGCTGGGAGATCACCCTGGGTTTGTGCACTGTTTACTTTGGTTTGCGTTGTGTTATGGTTACGTTCCCATTTTACTTCTGTTTCTTTAATAAAGTTTACTTTACTGTTCCTGCCTCCCTTTTGGTTGCAGCTCTGAGCCGCGCTGTAACACTCTCATTGATAATATTCTATTTCAGGAGATAAAGTTCTTAGTACAGGTACAATATATGTAGATATTTCTGATCATTTTCCAAACTTTCAGTTTTCCCTAATAGAAGAAAAAATAGCTGATAAAATGACTTTCAGAAAATTCAACAAAAATACATTCAAAAACCTTGTTAAATGGTCTTCTATAGCACTTTTCTAGTCATGCAGACCACTCAAAGTGCTTTGCACTACTTTTCCCATTCACACTCACACATACCCCAATAGGCACATTGGGGGGCAGCTTGGGCTTCAGTGTCTTGCCCTAGGACACTTTGGCCTGTTAGGGGAGGCCTGGAATTGATCCCTCAGCTTTCCAGTTGAAGGAAAACTGCTCTTCCTTCTGAGCTGCAGCCGCCCCAAATGAAGAAGATCAATCCTGGGATAAAATTTATACCCAAACTGAAGTAAAGCCTGCATACCAAATATTTATTCAACTCTTTAATAAGATTTATGATAAAGTGTTCCATGTTACGGCAAAGAAAACCAGACAGAAATGAATTTCTACACCTTGGTTTACCAGTGGGAATCTAAGGAAAAAATTATATTAAATTTTGTACGAAATCCTTCTCGCCTGCATAAAATGATTTATACAAAGTATAAAAACAAATTTAATTATATTATGTAGGGATTAAGGCCCTGCGATGGATTGGCGAGCCATCCAGGGTGTTCCCCCCCTTTCGCCCAAAGCCTGCTGGGATAGGCTCCAGCTTCCCCACCACCCTTATTCGGACTAAGTGGTCAGGATGATGAATAACTGAATGAATGTTGGGATTACGTTACTGTTATTTATGTTTGTTTTTTCTCTTCTGTTCAGACGTCTTATTGGCAAAGTGGCGGTGTTGATTGAAGATTTTACTCACCTGGATGCCACTTCCCCGCAGCTGTTCAGATCAGTCTACTGAAGAGCCAGCCTACAATATTCACTTGTTGCAGGATCGGTTTGTTTTTCTCCAAGTGAAGGAGAAATTCTATTCTATTCTATTCTACAGTCATTTAGATGCTTTTATCCAAAGCGACTTCCATATGAGTGAGAACAACACAAACGGTAGAGGACGTGGTAGGAAGGTGCTGGTGGACTGTCCAGTTGGACGCAGGTCCTTACATGAAGCTCTAAAGGCTTTTTTTTGTTTACTCCCTTCCCACCCCATAATACCACCTATGTTATAATACAAAGAATTAATACCATAAAGTTGCAAAGAACTGGGCTAAGTTCTCCAACTTTCCAACAAATACAGCTATACTAAGTGTTGAAGTTCTCCTTGAAGAGCTGAGTCTTCAGCTGGGTCTTAAAAGTAGACAGGGACTCTGCAGAGCGGACAGAGTTTGGGAGATCATTCCACCATCGTGGAACAACAGAGGAAAAGAGTCTGGCTGGTGATTTAGTCCCACGTTGTGGTGGTAACACGAGGCGTCTTTCATTTTGTATTTTTGCCAAGAACTTTGGCTTCTCAGAATGAAACGGTATTGTTTTCCTACACCTACCTGCTGTCGGCTCCGTCCATGGATCCAGTCTACTACCTGCAAACCTTAACTTATTATTAAGCAGCAAAGAAAACATGTTGTCATGACAAATTTAAAGGATCTTTTAAAAACACTAAAGCAACATGGTCACCCATCAAACAGCTTCTGAACAGGAATAATGTTTCACCACAACCACCAGGACAGTTTATGGAAACAGGGAAGATCATCAGCAACCCTAATGAGATCGCATGTGGGTCCTACTATTGGAGGAAAATTTCCTGTGGTAGCCCACTTGATTATATTTCTGGTCGTTTCACCCTCTTTAGTCATTTTGATCCACCTGATTCGACTGAAATTCTGGAAATTATTGACCAGTTAAAACCATCAGCAGCAGGTAAAGACGACATCAGAGTAAAAGAGGTTAAACACCTCATTATAAAACCTCTAACTTTCATTCTGTCTCTCTCATTAGAAACTGGCGTTATGACCTTAATGGCTGAAGTTATTCTCATTCATAAAACTGATGGTCAGTGTTTTCTCCAACTATCGTCCAATCTCTGTACTTCCATGTTTTAAAAAATCCTTGAAAAATTAGTATGTACAAGAACTCTCCAGCATATTACATCAAACACTATTTTGTATAATCATCAATATGGCTTCCGGAAAAAAACACTCATCATATATGGCTCTGTTACATCTTACTGAAAACATTACCCTTGCTTTAGATATTATGAGTTGGCATCTCTCTTTATCTCTAAAATGTTTGATTCAGGGAATCAGGATATTTTATTGTCAAAACTATGCAGATATGGTTTCCATGGTAATGTCTACAAGTGGTTTAAGAGTTGTTCATAGAAGTCAATTTGTTTATTTTAGTAATAGTATGTCTAAGAAAACTGCCATGACCTGTGGAGTGGCACAAGGATCAGCACTGGGCCCTCTGTTATTTTTACTTTATGTAAATGATCTTGCAGCAGTATCGAACTCTATCACCCCTCTTATGTTTGCAGATGATACTAATCTTTTTTCCTATAAGCACTTCATAACTTTTATTACTGAAGCCAACCTGGGACTCATTGCATACTCAAAGTGGTTTCAGCTAAATAAATTGTCATAAAGAAAACAAACTATTTGATTTTTGCTGCCAAGAAAAACTTGAGAATGTTAAAACATTAATCGATGGAATGGAAATACCGAGTATACTCCATTTTTTTCTTGTGGGTATATGTTGATGAAAAGTGCTCTTGGAAAGAACATATTGATTTTATCTGTAAAAATAATGTCCAAAAATTTGGGAATTATGAGAAAAAAATGACAAATACCTTAATAGATCTGGCTTAATAAGGTGATAGTATAGATTCATATACCTAATGTACTGTAAGATTGTCTGGGCTGGCATCGGTCCCACATACTTAAACTGTTTAATTCAGAAGTGTTTCATTAGAATGGCCACTGGTTCCATCCATACTGATCCGTCTGCTATTCCATTTACCAAACTGAAAATCTTGACAGTTTATAATGTAAACATTGTAGAAACATGTACTTTTCTCTACAAACTCCAGTATTTGGGTCACACACTTCCTTATCAGTTACAACAGTATAATAACATATTCACTCCAGAATTACCATGCAATCTAAGCTTCTTCATACTTTGTCACAAAACTAGAGGTCAGTTTTCCAATAAATTCAGAGGGAAATTTATGGAACAAATCCATTAAATTGATAAATATATCACTTTCTTTATTAATGGACAAAAATAAGTTGAAAGAACATGTATTTGCTGTGGGATCTTGTTAAATTGTGTACTCCTGATATGTTTTTCTTTTATTTGTGTTATATAAGCATTTAACTTTGTTGTTGTTTCGTTATTATTGAATCTAATTTTATGCTTCAATGTATGTATTTTCTTTCCATGGTATAATTACCAACCTAATTTATTCTTATATTTAGATTATGGTGAGGTTTTCGATAAGCCCTGATTGGGTTTCCAACCTTCCCAGCACTGTAATTTATACTATTATTACTCTACACATTTTGTCCATCTTTTGAACTTTTCTTCCTTTTTCTTTATTTTGCTTTTCTACGAATGTTCGACTGCTTCTTTAAAGTGGAAATAAAATAAAAATAAAACTTCTCTGCAGCGTTTAATATCATCAACCATAAGTTATTGTTATAAAAACTGCGAGGGTATGGAGTAGATCAATCAGCCTCATCCTGGTTTAAAAGTTATGGGTCAGACAGATCACACACTGTTTTTTTCCAGTGGAAGCTTTTCTGACATCGAGGATGTGATGTGGAGTTCCCCAGGGTAGCTGTTTGGGTCCATTAGTGTTCATTGTTTTTACAAATGATCTACAGCTGGCGCTGAAAAGGTCTAAAACTATGATGTATGCTGAAGATTACACTGTTTCTTTCACTGAACCCACAACTACTGAACGGAACAAAGTCCTGAATAAAGAACTGGAAGTTGTGACTCAGTGGGTTGAAGGAAATCAACTAAATATTAACACAACATAAACAAATCATATGATAATTGGCTCAACACAAATATTCAGCTTAAATCCAAAACTAAAGGTGAAAATAAAAGACATTACCATCAAACAAGTACAAGAAACAAAACTACTTGGTATTTTTATAGATAACAAACTGACTTGGAACAAACATATTGATAAAGTTACAGAGAAAATTGGAGGAATAATCAATGCACTTAGAAGACAACATTTTTACCAACAATTGCAAAGAAGGAAATAATCCAATCATTAATCTTTTCCAACCTGAATTACTGTTCAGTTATCTGGTCCAATGCATCAGATGAAATAGTCAAGAAACTTCAAATACTTCAGAACCATGCAGCACGTGCAGTACTGAAATGTAACTACAGGTTATCATAATGCACAATCATCTAAACTGGTTATTGGTAAAGATAGACTATTGTACTCACTACTTGCTTTCATCAGGAGCATCTCAGCAGCAAAAACACCGACGATACTTTAAAAAGACCTTCAGTTCAATATAAATACACATGGGTATTGTACTAGGCATGCAGCTGGAAATAATTTTATATTACCTAAAGCTGAGACTAATGCTTAGAAGAAGACAGTATTTTTTACAGAGGAATGAATGAATGGAATCATTTACCAAAGCAACAGTAAATGGTATTACTGAGTTTAAAAACAACATTACGACAGAATCGGTTTAATAATAGATTTGCTAAATTTTCACAAGTGTATGTCTGTACATGCATGTCTATGGATATGTATTTAGGTATGTGAATATGAACATGAATTGTATTTAACAAAGAAAGAATATATGCAGGTAGCTGCTGCAAGCTAACGGGGATAAAAATAAAACATGAATCAATACCAGGGTGGGATTTGGACCAAAACGTTGGTGTTAATGGAAACGTAGCAGTCTGAACCAAATAAGATCTTTTCAGCTGTAGGACTTGCTGACGGCTCAGCCACATCATTTTTAATCTTTAACTGGGAGGAGACAGAATTTCACCAAATATGCTAGTTGTGATTAGCTGGAAAAATCATTGACGGAATAAATCAATCAATCCAAGGCAGTCAGTTTCCTGGAACCACCTACATGTGTCGCATCATCGGTTTGCATAAACAAGGTACAAAGTAGTTTCACATTTAAACCATCAGAGTCAAAGAGACTGAAAACAAACTGTACTGTAAGAGAAGGATGTCACTATGAACCCTTTCTGTGTTCCTCAGATCAGTCGCAACAACAGACAGCTGAGAAGGTTCTTATTTCCACCAAACAGATCGTATTCCAGATATATCCGGCCTTTAGAGAGAAGCTGGATGAGAGACGGTGGGGGGGGGGGGGCATGGAGCCAGAGAAAGAACAGAGGGAGACCGGGTCAGAGCCAATCCAACCCTCCAGCTAATGTCAAGGCCACTTACAGGTCATCCAACACACACACACACACACACACACACACACACACACACACACACGGTGCAGCAGCCTGAGGCAGATGTGTTTAGCTTTCCTGAAATATTAAATACAGCAGGGAGTCTGAGCTGAGAGAATGCTGCTGGAACCTGACAGGAAATCAGCAGCATTCTGTAGCTTCAGGAAGAGCTGGAAGGAAAAGATGAATTTTGTTGTAAAACTGTTGTAAAACAGGCTGGATTCACCCTGTGAGACATATCTTCTTTCCTAATAAATGTATTCCAGTCTGTGGAAGTCAGCAAAGCTCAGGAGTCACAGCGAGCTTCAGCCGGCAACGGGTCACGACTGATGGCCAGAACTATCCAGCCATGTTCAGTCAATCACAGCTTTATTTATATAGCACTTTTCACACAAAGTCAGCATCAAAGTGCTTCTCAAATAAAAAAACCAAATTGAATATTAGAGTTCGCACATCGAACCTCCGCTGAGCACGGTACAATGAGACAACAAGTGGACACATGACTGTCCACGTCAGCAAACAACTTAATTACAAAGCCGTTGTGCGGTTAATCTCCAATCACATGAAGGAGGCCTACAGGAAGGAGGTGTCCAACCTGGACAGCAGAATCAGGGTCAGGGTTAGCAGTGATGGTCTGGATGGGCAGTTCCACCAAACAGGCCCGTAGGAGAGAAGTCAGCTCAGTCATAATTTGAGCAATGTTGCATTTAGAAGAAGAGAAGGGGAAAGAAGAAGAATCTTTATAATCTGGTTTTTGAGTAAAATAAAACATCTTTTTCACAAGATCAAAGCCAAATATCTCAGTTTGCAGTGCAGTTTGTTTCTCTGTGCCTAATGGTCAATAGGGTTAGGGTTAGATGGTTCAACCCGTTCCTCCCAGGACAGGGTTAGGGTTAGATGGTTCAACCCGTTCCTCCCAGGACAGGGTTAGATGGTTCAACCCGTTCCTCCCAGGACAGGGTTAGATGGTTCAATCCGTTCCTCCCAGGACAGGGTTAGGGTTAGATGGTTCAACCCGTTCCTCCCAGGACAGGGTTAGGGTTAGATGGTTCAACCCGTTCCTCCCAGGACAGGGTTAGATGGTTCAACCCTTCCTCCCAGGACAGGGTTAGATGGTTCAACCCTTCCTCCCAGGACAGGGTTAGATGGTTCAACCCTTCCTCCCAGGACAGGGTTAGATGGTTCAACCCTTCCTCCCAGGACAGGGTTAGATGGTTCAACCCGTTCCTCCCAGGACAGGGTTAGATGGTTCAACCCGTTCCTCCCAGGACAGGGTTAGGGTTAGATGGTTCAACCCGTTCCTCCCAGGACAGGGTTAGGGTTAGATGGTTCAACCCGTTCCTCCCAGGACAGGGTTAGATGGTTCAACCCGTTCCTCCCAGGACAGGGTTAGATGGTTCAACCCGTTCCTCCCAGGACAGGGTTAGGGTTAGATGGTTCAACCCGTTCCTCCCAGGACAGGGTTAGATGGTTCAACCCTTCCTCCCAGGACAGGGTTAGATGGTTCAACCTGTTCCTCCCAGGACAGGGTTAGATGGTTCAACCCTTCCTCCCAGGACAGGGTTAGATGGTTCAACCCGTTCCTCCCAGGACAGGGTTAGATGGTTCAACCCTTCCTCCCAGGACAGGGTTAGATGGTTCAACCCTTCCTCCCAGGACAGGGTTAGATGGTTCAACCCTTCCTCCCAGGACAGGGTTAGATGGTTCAATCCTTCCTCCCAGGACAGGGTTAGATGGTTCAATCCTTCCTCCCAGGACAGGGTTAGGGTTAGATGGTTCAATCCTTCCTCCCAGGACAGGGTTAGGGTTAGATGGTTCAATCCTTCCTCCCAGGACAGGGTTAGATGGTTCAACCCTTCCTCCCAGGACAGGGTTAGGGTTAGATGGTTCAACCCTTCCTCCCAGGACAGGTACCCAAATCAGCGCCTGGGAGATTAGACCAACTGGCAGAGCCTTTTTCTCCCGTGCTTGCCTGGTAAACAGCAGAGCTGGCGAGGCGTGACACAGAAAGTGAGGAGCAGACCAGAAGAAAGGAAGCTGGGAACGGAGGCCGGGAGGCCGATGCTGACAGCAGAGACAGAGAAGTCCGAGGAGGAAGAGGAAGAAGAGAGGAAAGGACACAGAAGAACGCGACAGGATGGGGACGGGAATGGGGATTCATGGCGGAAACTACGACCGCCAGAGGGCCATGCCAGAGGGGAAACTATGACAGTGGTGGAGCAACAGAGCAGTCGGCCTCCCCAGGATGGGAAAGGAAGAGGACGCCTTCGCCAAGCACGGTAGGGGTGATGTACGCTACACCACTCCATTAAGCTAAGTCTACCCTCTCTCAGATTTGACCCATTCGGAGGACGACGACCATGGTCGCAATGCCCCGTCCTTTGCATGGCTTTAGCGAGCTGAGATGTTCAGTCGGACTTCAAGTTGTTTTTCCTTTTGGATTGCAGTGGATCCGACGCCGGGCAGGTGCAGCAGTGGTCGCAGCCAGCCAAGCACCCACCCAAAAAGTGGCAGAGGGGGTCCCCAGGCTGGGCTTTGCTGGTCCGGGCCATCTGGACCGGCCACCCAGGGCAGACACAGCATGGGCCCCAGGGCCCCAAGAGCCCGAAAGCTATCCCCCCCACCCCCGCAGGCAGAGGGTACAGCCCACACCAATGGAGACCCAGACCACCAACAAGCGTCCACCAGGCCGCTCCCCGGGCACAAAGACCCCCCTCTCCTGTTCAAGTTTACAAAGAACGGGAAAATCCACAAAGAAAATCCCAGGAAGCAGGTTGTTGCAGTAGGAGCACAACTTTGGCTGGAAAGATCTGGTGGTCCTGACAAGGAGGACGACACATTTATAGGTTGCTATGGTTACATAGATGCTTTTCCTCCACAGAACAGCTTAATGCTAAAAGCAAAGTCATGTACCTACAAGAATATCCACCATATCAGGATCTGTAACATGAGCTCAACCCTTTGTCTTGTGACTTAAATCACAGCTTCGGTCTTTCTGGTTCATCTGCTGGAGACCAGACATGGTCTCTGATGATGGAAAACTAAATGCTGAGAGACAAGCAGGAAAGTACTCACTGGACTGGGGCATCATGGAGGTGTACACCTTCGGGTCAATGGTTCCCATGGGTGGAGGCAGTAGTGGGTTGGTGAAGCTTCGTAGCGGGTGGGTGGGACGCACACAGGCTGTGGGAATGGTCCGATTGCTTCCCACCTGGACCTCTTCAGTGCTAACAGGAGCAGCTGGCGCTCCTGGGACTGGGCCAACTGGGGACACGTGATCTCTGGGGGGAGCCGAGACACCAGGGAGGATGGGAGCAGTCTGCTGAGGAGGCGGCTGCTGCTGGAGGAGAGGATTGGTGGAGCCATCTGAGGGCAGAGCTGAGGAGGAGATGGAGGGATGAGATGGGAAGAGCAAAAGACAAACAAATCACCGCATCATTCGTAAGACATAGAAGCAGAAAACCAACAACATCTCCTTAAAGTCTAAATCTACCCCGACAGCCCCCCCTCCCCTTCCTCTGGATTTGTCACTGTGAAAATCAATCACAGTCAGTCTTCCCTCATTTCTAGCGACATTCTCCGTCTTGTTATCTCCTGGACCACTGCTCCCTCGCCAGTTCCCCCTACTAACAGTCAGCCCAGTTGGTCCAGAGGAAATAGAATTATGTGGCAAACAGGTGACTGAGGTTCAATTCCCTCTGCCTCCCACCAAAGGCTACAAGCCTGCTTGAACCTCTGGGGTTTTAAACATCCTGATCTATGTTGTGTTTGGGTCCACATCATCTCTGTTCCACATGAACGCATGGAGGAGTTTCTTGTGGTCTTTCAGCTGACCTAAATGTTTCAGTCTGTTATTCCTGAGTTGGAAACTGATTTTACTGGAGCTTTGATGAGACTGGTGAAAGTCTGATATGGGTCTATCAAAACTCCTAGACCTGGTTCGTGGTTTTTATAAGTTATGGGTCTCCAGGTCTTTCCCAAAGACCGTATATAGAGATGAGCGGAGCATCTGTGACGTCACCTGTAGGTTTCTGAAGAGCTGAATTGAAGCTTGGTGGGCGGTTCCTACCATCACCATCTTGGCAGGGGCATGCGTGTCGTCTCGCCCGGAAAATACAAATATGGGCAAAGAGGTGGAGCTGAGAGGGGGGCTGTGAGCGTCATGGTGGATGATTGACATCGAGCGAACTGTAAGCTTTCTGTAGCTAATAGCTAACTGAGCTAACCTGGAGATAACAGGAGCTAACCAGCTAACGGAGGTAAGCAGGCTAAAGCTAAGTCACGTTGTTAACCGGCTAAAAACCGTGGTTGTTCTACGTTCTTCTTACTTGAAGCGGGAGATCGGGTACCTGTCAATCAAAAGGACACGCCCCTAAATGTATTGAGATTAAATTACTTTTGAACGGGCGAATTAGAAAAAAAATTCACTCCCCCCACAATTGTGATAAAGGTAAACCTGACCTATTAAACCGAAAATTGATTTTTGAATCAGGCTGTAAACATGTTTATTTCTGCTGTAAACATGTTTATATCTGCTGTAAACATGTTTATTCCTGCTGTAAACATGTTTTTTCCAGTTGTAAACATGTTTATTTTAGCTGTAAACATGTTTATATCTGCTGTAAACATGTTTATTCCTGCTTTAAACGTGTTTATTTCAGTTGTAAACATTTTTATTTCTGCTATAAATATGTTTATATATGCTGTAAACATGTATATTTCTGCTGTAAACATGTTTATTTCTGCCATAAACATGTTTATTTCTGTCGTAAACGTGTTTATTTCTGCAGTAAACATGTTTATATCTGCTGTATACATGTTTATTCCTGCTGTAAACGTGTTTATTCCAGTTGTAAACATGTTTATTTCTGGTGTAAGCATGTTTATTCCTGCTGTAAACATGTTTTTATCTGCTGTAAACATGTTTATTCCTGCTGTAAGCGTGTTTATTCCAGTTGTAAACATGTTTATTCCTGCTGTTAACATGTTCATTCATGCTGTAAGCATGTTTATTCCTGCTGTAAACGTGTTTATTCCTGCTGTAAACATGTTTATTTCTGCTGTAAACGTGTTTATTTCTGTCATAAGCATGTTTTTTTCTGTCGTAAACGTGTTTATTTGTCGTAAACGTGTTTATTCCTGCCGTAAACATGTTTATATATGCTGTAAACATGTTTATTCCTGTTGGTAACGTGTTTATTTCTACTGTAAACATGTTTATTTCTGCTGTGAAGTTGGTCTTTTTAACATGGGAGTCTACGGGGATTCACTCTGTTTTGGAGCCCCTCGTGGACGATGGGAGGAACAGCAGTTTTATGCACTTCTACGTAGGCTTCACTTCATTTGGAGTTTACCAACGCTGACCCTCTTCTTTTTATTACCAAAGAGAATTTCAGTTTTATCTGGTGTTACGACCCAGACTCTGCCAGGGCAATTGAGCCGCACAAAAGAATAACTTGTGGCCAGGTGTACATGTGGACCAAGACAGATTTATTGTCCAAGGGGGAAGACAAGGCAAGAATAGGCCAGGAATGGCCTCAAAATAGCCAAACCAAAAGCAAAACAAGCCCGTAAAGTGGTTATCGAACAAAATACCGCACTGGTTTAACTATTCCAAAACAAAAACTAACAGACATAACAGGACTGGATTTTATACAAAGCCAAAAAGTCCTTCCAGAACTACAACAGGTTAGAGCCACAACACAGGCTGAGGGCAGACCACTACTGAGCCAGTGGTAGCCCTTGAATGAAAGACTCCTGGTGTCTTTTAAGTCCTGGTGATTAGTGGAGTCAGCTGAGTCCGGAGTTCCAATTATCCAATGGGCAGGGTGGAGATGAGCAGGTGACATGAAGGACCAATCCCAGCCAGGAGGCAGCAATCAGAGTTGTTTTTGAGCAGGAATCCCAGCTGAAGGTTCAGAATTGGTAAACTGAAAAGTAATACAGGCAGCCGTAACACTGGTAACTGTAGAAAATTCTCGGATCCAGCAGATTAAAGCCGGAGTAGGTAATATTGGGGAGTTAGCAAAATGTGAAAGCGGCGCCCTGTCTTGGCTCCTCCCCTTCTGGTTTTACTCCTTGCATGATCCAAAGCTTTCATCTTACCTCCGCAAAGGAGGTTATATATTTACTGGGGTTTATCTGTTTGTGTTCAAGAAAACTCAAAAAGTTAGGGACTGATTCTAATTAAATTTTAGGGAGTTGGAAATGTGAAAAGAAAGAACTGGTTTAATTTTGATCATGATCCGGATCACCGTTTGGATCCAGGAACTTTTTAAAGGCCTTAACGGAGGTTAACGCTCTCTAAGTCCTTTTCTAGTTCGCAGCTTTTTCCACCAACAATTTTCTCTTTCTCAGCTGTTTAGCAGGAGGAGGCAAATAAACCGAGCCGGATCGGGAAATCCTTCCTGCATTTTTTCAGCCATGTTTGCCTTCCGAGTTTCTTCTTCACTACTTTGTATTTTCATCCTAACACGCTGTTTATATGCAGGGTGTGGCTATCAGGTATGAGCTGCTGGAGGGGGAGGAGGGGAGCCGGGAGAAGAAGCTTACGAAATTTAAGAAATGAACAACTTCATTTGGGTTGGAACGTTTGGATTGGTCAGAGTTTTTACAGATTTACAGTAAACTGAGGGGTCTAACTATATTTCTTATTGTTTATGATTACAGAATGTATAGACTACTATCAGGACGAGGAACCACTTCACCCAGAGGAACATGTCTCTGAGCAAGAATTCCTACCCCAGCTTTAATTTGCTCCAAACACAGTAAATGCATTGGACTGCAGTCGTCTGGTGACAAAGACACATACAGTTGTGTATCGTCTGCATAACTGTGATTATTGATGTTAAAGTCCTGTATTATTTGTCCCAAAGAGAGCAGATACCATTTGAACAGAAGAGGTCCATGGACTGACCTCTGAAGGACTCCACAGCTTATGACTACTCTCTCAGATTCATAGCTGTGATGAAGTCAGAAGCCTGATGGAAATTAATCAAGATTTCCACTTTCTGATGCTACCGCCACCAAGTGGCGAGAAACAGCATTGCAACTGAGCTTCTCATGAATGAATCATACTTCTTGGGTCGAAGTGATAGTGTTCTGAGGCCCTGATGGCTCACATGTGTAAAATAGTTTTCACTGCCTTTTAGATTGTACTTAAGGCCCAAGCATGGGTCTCGGCACCATGGTTAAGGGTGTTTTCATGTCAGGATAGTCCCCTACTCGATCTGATTGAGAACGTTGCTTGGTTGTAGGGGGGAGACCTGCGTTTGTAGGAGCGAGTCCGCTTCTTTGGTTCGAATCAGGTGTGTTCACATTTCCCCAAACGAAGCGGCTTTCCAGGCAAACGGAGTCGGATTCGGATCAAAAAGGCCGATGTGAATGTACTCTAAGACTCAGTTTAATAAAAACGCAGCCTTGCAGTACCTGGAGTGTATCCTCTGTCCACAGTCAGGCTGGAGAAAGGCATGGACCTCAGGCTGAACTTGCTGTGAGTGAAACCACAGGAAGGTGAAGGAAGAATTCCAGGATACTGAGAGGAATCCAAAGCAGGAACCGGGATGGCGCTGACCACCGCTGAAACAGAGAGCAGTCGGTAAACCAGCTGTTTTAACACTAGCGCTGAAACAGACACAGATCCATCGACTATATCGTCGTCACCCTGGAGTCCCAGGAAGCTAGATGCTGGAGAAGCATCCACCACCCCCCCCCCCCCCCCCCCCCCCCCCTTCAACTCGGAGCCAATCAGCTAGGCATCGATTAACCTGGAAAAGTTAGGGTGTGTCCTTTCCACTGACATGTGGTGCGGGTTTTTAGCTGGCCAATAGGGAGTGTAGCTCACTGACACGGACTCTACTGCCTCAGGCACTAAACACACACACACACACACACACACACACACACATCTTCAGGCACGTTCAGAAGGTAAAAGGCATCTCTCACCACTAGTATATGTGTGTTCATGTATGTCCTTTATGTCTTTTTCATTCTTCAGTCATTCTGTATGTGAGTCCTCATCCGTTTGGTGTGTGTATCCGAATGCTGCCGCTACACCAAACACACACACGCTTTCTAGTGAGTACGGACCCCATCCAGATTCCTCAATCATCAAGGCTGCAACCACAAACCTCCGATGGAGGTTTTCCTTCCTGGTTCTGGTCCTGATGGAGGTTTTCCTCCCTGGTTCTGGTCCTGTGGAGGTTTTCCTCCCTGGTTCTGGTCCTGTGGAGGTTTTCCTCCCTGGTTCTGGTCCTGTGGAGGTTTTCCTCCATCAGGACCAGAACCAGGTAACCATGGAAACATGTGAGCAGAGGAAACCTACGTGTGTTACTCGGCTGCGAGTCCATGGGGATCATCATCTTGCCTCTGGTTCCCCTCCTGGTGGCCAGGGAGCGGTCCAGCGTGGAGATACCGCTGGAAGCCTCGTCAGCGTCGGCTCCTGCAACGTTCCCAATCAGGAATTCAAGACGTTTATTAATTGATATGAATGAAGTCAGAAAATGTGGAACTGAATGAAAAACAAGGGAAATAGTTTTGAAGACAGATTCTGTAAAAAGAGCAATGAAAGGAATTATCTGATGACACAGGCTGATGAAAGGGAGGGGGGGCGGTGACCTTGTACCTGAGTGGCTGCTTTTGCTTCCCATTTGGCTCTCTGATTGGCTGTGTGCCACCTGGGGCAGGTCCTGGCAGGACTGGATGGGTGAATCTCGTCCAGAGGGGGCGACACTGGGAGCTTTCTCCATGTTTTTCATCTCCATCTCCTCGTGGTGGATCCAGAGGTCGGGGGGTCGCAGGTCCTTCTGGCTGCCCTTCCTCTTGCTGGCGCTGCTCGCTCTCTTCCTGCACACAGGAGGGGGGTGGGGTGGGTGGGGGGGGGCGGGGGGGGGGTTACCGAACAACAACCAGGAAACAAAGTGCTGTGGAGGAACCGCTGGACTATAAAACGTAGACACAGAGTCGATGAAACTGTTGGACATCATGTCAGAAAGTGGATACTGAAGAGGTACACTGCTGCACGGCATTCTGGGAGTTCTGTCGGGGTCTAATGGAGAGGAGAACACGCTGCTGGACATGCTAACTGGACATGCTAACTGGACATGCTAACTGGGGGTGTGGTGAGGATGAGGAGGGTCTCACTTCCTTTGCCGCGCCGAGGAGCGGCGGGTGCAGATGAGCGCCAAGACGACCACCACCACCACGCTGACAGCGCCCACGGACACCACGATGACCACCAGGAGGTTGCTGTTTCTCTGTGGTGTGACGCTGCCGTGAGGGGGACGCATCTGACCAATGGGAGACTCTGGAAGACACCAGGGACAAGTCAAGCTCTGGACAGGAAAGACACTTTGGACATGTGGCGTTTCTGTCCAGAAGCAGGACATCGTATACTAGACGCTCGTTGTCCTGAAACCCCCACATTAACATTCATAAATGGACCGGAGACAGGAAACAGGAGACAGGAGAGAAGGACAGAACGCGTGCAGGTCAGCTGTCCACATGTTCACCTGCAGGTTAGTCAGCCAATCACATCGCACCAAATATCCAACTCAATCGTGATTGGTTAATTCAAGGTTTGGACGTAAACAGTTAGATCATACATAGAACCAGGAATGGGACATAAGAGGACAGGACCGGGACACACGAGGACAGGACCGGGACATATGAGGACCGGACCAGGACACACGAGGACAGGACCGGGACATATGAGGACCGGACCAGGACACACGAGGACAGGACCGGGACATATGAGGACAGGACTGGGACATATGAGGACAGGACCGGGACATGAGAGGACAGGACCACGACATAAGAGGACAGAACCAGGACATATGAGGACAGGACCAGGACATGAGAGGACTGGACCGGGACATAAGAGGACAGGACCAGGACATATGAGGACAGGACCGGGACATAAGAGGACTGGACCGGGACATATGAGGACAGGACCGGGACATAAGAGGACAGGACCACGACATATGAGGACAGGACCAGGACATATGAGGACAGGACCACGACATATGAGGACAGGACCACGACATATGAGGACAGGACCAGGACATATGAGGACAGGACCGGGACATGAGAGGACTGGACCGGGACATAAGAGGACAGGACCAGGACATATGAGGACAGGACCGGGACATAAGAGGACTGGACCGGGACATATGAGGACAGGACCGGGACATAAGAGGACAGGACCACGACATATGAGGACAGGACCAGGACATATGAGGACAGGACCACGACATATGAGGACAGGACCAGGACATATGAGGACAGGACCAGGACATATGAGGACAGGACCGGGACATATGAGGACAGGACCGGGACATAAGAGGACTGGACCGGGACATATGAGGACAGGACCGGGACATAAGAGGACAGGACCGGGACATATGAGGACAGGACCGGGACATAAGAGGACAGGACCGGGACATAAGAGGACAGGACCGGGACATATGAGGACAGGACCGGGACATATGAGGACAGGACCGGGACATGAGAGGACTTGACCAGGACATATGAGGACAGAACCGGGACATGAGAAGACTGGACCGGGACATGAGAGGACAGGGCCGGGACATATGAGGATGGTTCTGGAGACAGAAGACGGATCTGGAGACAGAAGACGGATCTGGAGACAGAAGACGGTTCTGGAGACAGAAGACGGTTCTGAAGACAGAAGACGGATCTGGAGACAGAAGACGGTTCTGGAAACAGAAGAAGGTTCTGGAGACAGAAGACGGTTCTGAAGACAGAAGAAGGTTCTGGAGACAGAAGACGGTTCTGGAGACAGAAGACGGATCTGGAGACAGAAGACGGTTCTGGAGACAGAAGACGGTTCTGGAGACAGAAGAAGGTTCTGGAGACAGAAGATGGATTTGGAGACAGAAGACGGTTCTGGAGACAGAAGACGGATCTGGAGACAGAAGACGGATCTGGAGACAGAAGACGGTTCTGGAGACAGAAGACGGATTTGGAGACAGAAGACGGATCTGGAGACAGAAGACGGTTCTGGAGACAGAAGACGGATCTGGAGACAGAAGACGGATCTGGAGACAGAAGACGGTTCTGGAGACAGAAGAGGGATCTGGAGACAGAAGACGGTTCTGGAGACAGAAGACGGTTCTGGAGACAGAAGACGGATCTGGAGACAGAAGACGGTTCTGGAGACAGAAGACGGATCTGGAGACAGAAGACGGATCTGGAGACAGAAGACGGTTCTGGAGACAGAAGACGGATCTGGAGACAGAAGACGGATCTGGAGACAGAAGACGGTTCTGGAGACAGAAGACGGTTCTGAAGACAGAAGACGGATCTGGAGACAGAAGACGGTTCTGGAGACAGAAGAAGGTTCTGGAGACAGAAGACGGATCTGGAGACAGAAGACGGTTCTGGAGACAGAAGACGGATCTAGAGACAGAAGACGGTTCTGGAGACAGAAGACGGTTCTGGAGACAGAAGACGGTTCTGGAGACAGAAGACGGATCTGGAGACAGAAGACGGTTCTGGAGACAGAAGACGGATTTGGAGACAGAAGACGGATTTGGAGACAGAAGACGGTTCTGGAGACAGAAGACGGATCTAGAGACAGAAGACGGTTCTGGAGACAGAAGACGGATCTAGAGACAGAAGACGGTTCTGGAGACAGAAGACGGTTCTGGAGACAGAAGACGGATCTAGAGACAGAAGACGGATCTAGAGACAGAAGACGGATCTGGAGACAGAAGACGGTTCTGGAGACAGAAGACGGATCTAGAGACAGAAGACGGTTCTGGAGACAGAAGAGGGATCTGGAGACAGAAGACGGTTCTGGAGACAGAAGACGGATCTAGAGACAGAAGACGGATCTGGAGACAGAAGACGGATCTGGAGACAGAAGACGGATCTAGAGACAGAAGACGGTTCTGGAGACAGAAGACGGATCTAGAGACAGAAGACGGATCTAGAGACAGAAGACGGATCTGGAGACAGAAGACGGTTCTGGAGACAGAAGACGGTTCTGGAGACAGAAGAGGGATCTGGAGACAGAAGACGGTTCTGGAGACAGAAGACGGATCTGGAGACAGAAGACGGTTCTGGAGACAGAAGAGGGATCTGGAGACAGAAGACGGTTCTGGAGACAGAAGACGGTTCTGGAGACAGAAGACGGTTCTGGAGACAGAAGACGGATCTAGAGACAGAAGACGGTTCTGGAGACAGAAGAGGGATCTGGAGACAGAAGACGGTTCTGGAGACAGAAGACGGTTCTGGAGACAGAAGACGGATCTAGAGACAGAAGACGGTTCTGGAGACAGAAGAGGGATCTGGAGACAGAAGACGGTTCTGGAGACAGAAGAAGGTTCTGGAGACAGAAGACGGATCTGGAGACAGAAGACGGTTCTGGAGACAGAAGAGGGATCTGGAGACAGAAGACGGTTCTGGAGACAGAAGACGGATCTGGAGACAGAAGACGGTTCTGGAGACAGAAGAGGGATCTGGAGACAGAAGACGGTTCTGGAGACAGAAGACGGTTCTGGAGACAGAAGACGGTTCTGGAGACAGAAGACGGATCTAGAGACAGAAGACGGTTCTGGAGACAGAAGAGGGATCTGGAGACAGAAGACGGTTCTGGAGACAGAAGAGGGATCTGGAGACAGAAGACGGTTCTGGAGACAGAAGACGGTTCTGGAGACAGAAGACGGATCTAGAGACAGAAGACGGTTCTGGAGACAGAAGACGGATCTGGAGACGCGGCTGAAGGACAGAAGGATGAAACGTCCAGTCAGGACTTTAACATAAAAACCGTCTAAAGGTTCTTGGAGCATTTTTACGTTCTGGATTTGTGTTCTGTCTCCAGTTCTTGTCCTGATCCTGTAAATGTTTTATTTTCCACTTCAGTGTTTGAAGAAGAAAATTATTCAGCTTTCTGAAAACGATCCTTCTGGAAGTACGAAGTCCTGAAGGATGATCCTTTTCTCCCGGTTTTCCCACATCATCCCGTTACTGTCTAACCCCAAACGGCATGCTGGGAAGACGGGGATTTGTCCCCGTCTAATGGGTGGAATTTCATTTTCCTGACGCGGCGCCAGCAGACTGTAAATCAGCCATTCAGGCCACTTCAGATGGAGCAGCGATTAGAGACCAGCACTGACAGCTGGAGATGCTGCAGAGTCACACACCAGCTCCGTTCACACACTCTTCTAGTTTGCAGCAAACTAATTTGTGTGAAGGTGGAGTACCGTTCATACTGCTCCGGTCAATCAGGTTGGTGTCAGACGGCCAGAAGGCGTGCTCCCCCCCACGACCTGCAGGCGACAGAAACAGAGCAGGTCAGAGCCGCGTGGTCGATGGAGGAGCGACACGTTGGATAAAACGTAAATAAAAACAGAATGCAATGATTCTCTAAACTCATCAGGACACGTTTTATTCCAAGTAAAACATAAACAACATGTTCAATTTTATTATTTCATAGAAAAGCTGAGCTCAGAAAACCAAAAGGAATCTCTGTATGTTGGGACCAGGCTGGTAATCTTCTGCATTATAACATGATTCTCTACTGGAAACCAGTGCATGGACCCAGGAAGCTTCCAGAAACCAGTGTGAACCCAGTTCAGGCTGAAATCCACACCTGCAGGTTAAAGCTCCATCATATGTGAAGAGGATCCAGAAACACGCCGTCTTCTCTGGACCAAAGCTCATTTAAAATGTTCTGAGTGGAAACCTGGATGAAGATGTGGAATAGTTTGTGGACAGCATGGACGGCGTGTCCTGCAGACTAAAGAGGAGAGGGAGCATCCAGCTTGTTATCAGCCTGCATCTCTGATGGGATGGGGTTGCATTAGTGCCGATGGCGTGGGCAGCTTCCACATCTGGGAAGCTCCATCAATGCTGAAACATCTGCTCCCATCCAGACAACGTCTCTTTCAGGGAAGACCTTGCACCATGCTGGACCACATCCTGATGGTGGAACAGGAGAACTGGTCCTGCAGGACCACATCCTGATGGTGGAACAGGAGAACTGGTCCAGCAGGACCACATCCTGATGGTGGAACAGGAGAACTGGTCCAGCAGGACCACATCCTGATGGTGGAACAGGAGAACTGGTCCAGCAGAACCACGCTGGACCGCATCCTGCATCAGACCAGCAGCTGCTTCTAGCTTCAGAGAGATTTCCCATCAGATGATGAAATGTCTGTTTCACCATCTGACCTGCTGTTTATCAGGTTCATGAATCACTGTTTTATGTTTTCATTTATATTTTACACAATAACATTCCAACTTGTTTTAAGTGTGTTTTGTCTTTACTGATTTCTGCTCTGTAATTACATTTCTACTGAATTCTTTTTCATTTTATTATGTTTTATTTTCCAGTTTTGTCAAGTCAGAGTCGGATCATAACGTAGATCATGTAAACATCTCAGCTGTTGTCCAATCAGAACCGTCACACTTCAGGTGTCTGAGATCTGATGGCAGTGCTGGTTTAATAGGCCTTCCTGTCCTCCTGCAGCGTAACACAGCTCCGTGCTCTTAAACATGAATGTCAGCTGCTGCTTGTGCAGGTGGCGGCCAGAGGAATACGCCGCTGACAGAATAATGAAAAACAATCAGCAGCGTGTATAGCAGCCTTATAGCAGCCGTATAGCAGCCTTATAGCAGCCTTGTAGCAGCCTTGTAGCAGCCGTATAGCAGCCTTATAGCAGCCTTGTAGCAGCCTTGTAGCAGCCGTATAGCAGCCTTATAGCAGCCTTGTAGCAGCCTTGTAGCAGCCGTATAGCAGCCGTATAGCAGCCGTATAGCAGCCGTACAGCAGCCTTATAGCAGCCGTATAGCAGCCGTAGAGCAGCCGTACAGCAGCCTTATAGCAGCCGTATAGCAGCCGTACAGCAGCCTTATAGCAGCCGTATAGCAGCCTTATAGCAGCCGTATAGCAGCCTTGTAGCAGCCGTATAGCAGCCGTATAGCAGCCGTATAGCAGCCGTATAGCAGCCGTACAGCAGCCTTATAGCAGCCGTATAGCAGCCGTATAGCAGCCGTACAGCAGCCTTATAGCAGCCGTATAGCAGCCGTACAGCAGCCTTATAGCAGCCGTATAGCAGCCTTATAGCAGCCGTATAGCAGCCGTATAGCAGCCGTACAGCAGCCTTATAGCAGCCGTATAGCAGCCGTACAGCAGCCTTATAGCAGCCGTATAGCAGCCGTACAGCAGCCTTATAGCAGCCGTATAGCAGCCGTACAGCAGCCTTATAGCAGCCGTATAGCAGCCGTACAGCAGCCTTATAGCAGCCGTATAGCAGCCGTATAGCAGCCGTACAGCAGCCTTATAGCAGCCGTATAGCAGCCGTACAGCAGCCTTATAGCAGCCGTATAGCAGCCGTACAGCAGCCTTATAGCAGCCGTATAGCAGCCGTACAGCAGCCTTATAGCAGCCGTATAGCAGCCGTACAGCAGCCTTATAGCAGCCGTATAGCAGCCTTATAGCAGCCGTATAGCAGCCGTATAGCAGCCGTACAGCAGCCTTATAGCAGCCGTATAGCAGCCTTATAGCAGCCTTGTAGCAGCCGTATAGCAGCCGTATAGCAGCCGTACAGCAGTCTTATAGCAGCCGTACAGCAGCCTTATAGCAGCCGTACAGCAGCCTTATAGCAGCCGTACAGCAGCCGTATAGCAGCCGTACAGCAGCCGTACAGCAGCCTTGTAGCAGCCGTATAGCAGCCGTATAGCAGCCGTACAGCAGCCTTATAGCAGCCGTACAGCAGCCGTACAGCAGCCTTATAGCAGCCGTACAGCAGCCGTACAGCAGCCTTATAGCAGCCGTACAGCAGCCGTATAGCAGCCTTGTAGCAGCCGTATAGCAGCCGTACAGCAGCCTTATAGCAGCCGTATAGCAGCCGTATAGCAGCCGTACAGCAGCCTTATAGCAGCCGTATAGCAGCCTTATAGCAGCCGTAGAGCAGCCGTACAGCAGCCTTATAGCAGCCTTATAGCAGCCGTACAGCAGCCTTATAGCAGCTGTATAGCAGCCATATAGCAGCCATATAGCAGCCTTATAGCAGCCGTATAGCAACCGTACAGCAGCCTTATAGCAGCCGTATAGCAACCGTATAGCAGCCGTAGAGCAGCCGTACAGCAGCCTTATAGCAGCCGTATAGCAGCCATATAGCAGCCTTATAGCAGCCGTATAGCAACCGTACAGCAGCCTTATAGCAGCCGTATAGCAACCGTATAGCAACCGTATAGCAACCGTACAGCAGCCTTATAGCAGCCGTATAGCAACCGTATAGCAGCCGTAGAGCAGCCGTACAGCAGCCTTATAGCAGCCGTATAGCAGCCATATAGCAGCCTTATAGCAGCCGTATAGCAACCGTATAGCAGCCTTATAGCAACCGTATAGCAACCGTATAGCAGCCGTATAGCAACCGTATAGCAGCCGTATAGCAACCGTATAGCAGCCGTATAGCAACCGTACAGCAGCCTTATAGCAGCCGTATAGCAGCCATATAGCAGCCTTATAGCAGCCGTATAGCAACCGTACAGCAGCCTTATAGCAACCGTATAGCAACCGTATAGCAGCCGTATAGCAGCCGTATAGCAACCGTACAGCAGCCTTATAGCAACCGTATAGCAACCGTATAGCAGCCGTATAGCAACCGTATAGCAGCCGTATAGCAGCCGTATAGCAGCCGTATAGCAACCGTACAGCAGCCTTATAGCAGCCGTATAGCAGCCGGATAACGATCCTTCTTTAGTATTTGGGAAAATGAAGGAGGAAAATCTCGATGTAATTTCTCCTTTCCACAGATATACAGGAGCAGCTCTGTTGACCTCTGAGGCTTTGGATGGAGCTGTCAGACAGTCCCCAGCAGGAGGTCAGAAACCTGCAGCTCTGTTCCGCTCTCTGATATGTGACTAAAATCTGTTTCTCTTCCTTTGACGTGGCCGGAGGAATTTGTTTGTCCTGCCCAACGTCTGGTGACATGAAACGGCAGCAGCAGCCATTTCCCTGCTGGTCTGACGTGTTATTATCGGTCTGATAAGATTCACAGAACGCCATGGAAACACAACTTCTCTCTTCGACTGGAACATTGTTGTCATTTTCCTTCTGACAACTCCGGAGGTTTAGACGGACGTCCAGGTGTTCTGACCTTCTGCTCCGAGGTTTGGATAAAACTGACCTGAGCTGCAGGCGCAGAACTACCAAATGCAACAAAAAACCGCCTGCATGTGTTCAGATCCAGTTTCAGTCCGGTAACCCTCCATCGTACCACCCTGCCTCTGCCTCTGACCATGAAGACCACATTGTGTACGAGTTAAACCCATTGTCGGGCTTTCTGGAGTGAAACGGCTCAGCTGTCAGGTCAGAGAACTACAGGATCATTCTTCTGAGATCTAACAGCATGCAGACATGCACGTTAACGCCAGCCATGACTGAGGTTTGCATCTCAGATGCGACGCAGACATGATCTGATGCAAAGCCACGAAATAAAGAGACGGCTCAGAGAAGGATTTCAAACCTTTGAAGTCAGTTTCAACATCAGCTGTTAAAGGAAAAAATGGGAAATAAGTCCCACCTTGATCATTGGCCATCTTGTCTGGATGCTCCACTGAAACAGAAAGCATGAGAATGTCTGACCTCAGAGGGGGATTCATTTACATTTCACACACACACACACACACACACACACACGTGTGGGACACACCTTTGACCGTCTTGAAGGGGATTGGCTCAGACAGTGGCCCCACTCCTTTGGCATTTTTGGCCTGGATCCTGAAGTAATAAACAGTGTCAAGGTTCAGGTCCACCACCTGGTGTGTGAGCCGGTCGCCACTGACGGCCTCCATCAGCCAGTCGTCAATGGGGATGTTCTTGTCCAGGGTGTAATACAGGATGTAACCTGCAGGGACACACGTGTTTATTTCTCAGTACAGACGGACGTCAAGGCGAACATGTGACCAATGTTTCAGGCGTGGTTGAGGTCCGTCTGTCCGTCTGTAATGCCTGCAGGGTGTGTTTAATTCATCCTTCAGAACGCTGAGCTCGTTAGAATAGGAGTCTCCACGTGGTCAATGAGAGGTGGGGGGTTGTGGAGGGACGTCTCAGGGGGGCTAGAAGAGAGGGAAGAGAGGGGGAGGGATCTGGGCTAAGTGTGTGTGTGTGTGTTGGTGTGTGTGTGTAGAGTGGAGTATGTGATGGGGGTGTGTGTGTGTGTGTGTGTGTGTGTGTGTGTGTGTGTGTGTAGAGTGGAGTATGTGATGGGGTGTGTGTGTGTGTGTGTGTAGAGTGGAGTATGT